>NC_090021.1:106564790-106754790 GCF_037176765.1 Anolis sagrei | reverse complement strand
TCCAGCTGCCCATACAGGGACATGAGAGAAGCCTCCCACAAGGATGGTAAAACATCAAAACATCCAGGTGTCCCCTGGACAACAGCCTTGCAGACAGCCAATTCTCTCATACGAGAAGCCACTTGCAGTTTCTCAAGTTGCCCCTGACACAAAAAAGACCTTGACTTATGATTTTAATTAATTCCCTGAATGTGCTCTTAACTCAAAATGCTCTTATTTCAAAGTAAAATTTACCATTGAAATGCTATTCTACTCTTTTATATGAGAACATGGCAACATATTATGTTGTATTCATAGCCATTCCATGTTATTCTTTTCTTTGACAGAGGAATCAGCATGTTCGCCATGTTGACTGGCACATTACCATTCACTGTGGAGCCATTTAATATCAAGCAACTTCATCTCAAGATGGTTAATGGTGAAATGAATCCCATTCCTCCAAATATTTCCACAGGTAAGCCATTTCCAGTTATATATTTTATGCAGATTTGAAGCTCCAGTCAAAAGTATGTACTTCTTAGTCTTACTGTTTTCACCAGGACTGACATTCTGTTAAGAGAGATAACCATGTGTACATTGTGGTGTGCATGCAAGACACATTATTCTCCATAGTACAACATAGAAATTCAGCTAATTGGAAGCAGCATCGGGCAACACTGTACATTGTAGTCATGCCCTGTGTGTTATGATTATGTTTGGTGCCTTGCAGTTGTACATTATACATTTTATATTGTACATTAATCATTGTGTATGTTGATTGTGCATTGCATATTTCACAATGGAACTCAGTCATTGACATATGTCACTTGATATTATGGTCCTGCACATGGGTTGTGTAATGATGGTGCAGCAAATATTTGCATGTAGATATTTTAAAGGAATATGTTGCATGTAGATATTTTAAAGGATATGTTGAAGGAATGTGGGATTACAGCCCCAGAGTGAAAATTCTTCTGTTGGCATCAGTAAGATTCATTAAGGTCAATGTTGCAACTTTCTCTACCATAAATATTATTAAACCTTCTTGGAAATAGATGGTGGATGCTAGATAGTCCATGCTATTCTATAATGGCAGTCAATGGATTCTCAGCCAGTGGGTTGCTGAATCTCTTTTGGGTTTTGTTTAAACTATCTAAGGGTGCTTCCACACAGCCATATAACCCAAAATATCAAGGCAGGAAATCCCACAATATCTGCTTTGAACTGGGGTATCTGCATCCACTCTGTCATATATTCCAGTTCAAAGCAGATAATGTGGGATTTTATTCAGCCATGTGGAAGGAACCTCAGATGCACAATCCATATTGGGGGTAGAATTCAGCACCTTGGATAGCATCTTTAAATTTCATATTTGAGCCCAACATGGATCAACAATTTTAGATATGCACATGGCATGCTAATAGAAAATAGTAAATACTTGGAATGATCTTTGAAAGTCAAAGAAGAAAGTACAAAGGTAGGTTTGCAGTTGAACATTAAGAAAACATAAATAATGACCATGGATGATTTGCATAACTTTAAAGAAGGCAATAAAGACATTAAAATGGTTCAAGATTTTCCATACCTTGACTCAATCATTAGGAAATCAGAAGAGGGCTAGGACATGGAAGGACAGGTATGAAGGAACTACTCAGGATCCCAAAGTGTAAACACATATAACAGAATATTAAAGTATTCCTTATTTTATGTATGGTTATAAAGTCTGGGCAGTGAAGGAAGCCAATAGAAAAAAAAAATCAACTTATTTTGAAATATGGTGCAGGAGAAGACTTCTATTGATACTGTGGGCTGCTAAAAAGACAAAGAGTGAATCCTAGAACATATCAAGCCCAAACTCTAACTAGAAGCCAAGAGGACTAACTGTCATACTTTGACCATATAATGAGAAGTCATGACTCCCGAGAAAAGTTAATAATGTTTGGTAAGGTAGATGTTAGTAGGAAAAGAGGAGTACCCTATTTCAGGTGGATATAAACAATCGTGGAAGTTACAGCACTGAGTCTGCAAGACCTGAGCAAGTCTGCTGATGACAGGGGGACTTGGATTTCCCTCACTCAAGGAATCACCATTAGTCAAAGTCAACCTGATGGCAGTTAACAACAAAGGATAGAGAGTGTGCAGCCAAGCATTGACATTTACATGCTATTAATATGTGAATTTACATGCCTATATTTTGCATTTGGGCTTTGATTTGGTGTTCTTGTCAGATTGTACCGCATACTGAGTCACAATATGATGATATGGTCACAGAATCAAGGCAAAAAGACTGGGATAACGAGCACTAAAGAAATTATATGTGACAGGTCTGTTGGTAGACCCAGGCTAAATCTATCATGGAAACATTTGTGATTATGTGGGCTAGAACCTTCAGATACACCTTCCATACTGGAACGCACACCTTTTCAGTGTCAATAACTGTCAAGTGTCAATAACTGAAAATGAATGAAATGAGTAACTGTAAAATGAATGAAATTTATCCCCACTTTAATTGCCATAGCCTAATGCTATAGACTCCTGGGAGTTTTAGTTTAGTTTGCACTCTTTGGCAGAGAAGCCTAAAGACCTTATAAAAACGACAACTCCCAGAATGCCGTACCATTGAACCAGGGCAGTGCAGAATCTAACTTCATTCATTCTACTGTATAGATGTGCCCTAAGTAATAAGAAATTAATTGAACAGAACATCAATCTCACATGCATCTTAGTCTGGCCAGACCAACATGGAGTTGGGTCACCAATTTCTGCTTCAAATAGTGAAGCAATACACTATCAAGACACTGTTGCACCTCTGTTTTCCTCCATTGATCATATTACTACACAGCGAAGTTCAAACAGAGTAGCAAAATGATAATGAGTACTCTCATTCAACCGGCCACAGCTGTCAAGGAGTAACCCAAATCTAAGCTGGCTGAGGCTGCTTTTTTCCAATGCAGGGCTCCAGAGGCAAGAACCTGATCTAAAAACAAGAGTACAACTTGTAGAACGCATTGCTTGTGGGCCAGATAAGGACAAGAGACCAGGCGTGTAATATGTGAGATCTAGAGATTTCACACTGCTACCAAGACATGAGAATGAGTTAGTTACACTCTTACTTTCTTCTGTACCTAAAGGAAAAACTGTTTTGTGTAACTCCTTTGGCTGGCCACACAGACCTCAAACTCTTCATTCAAACTTTGGAGACTTTGTCACCAATTTTTGTAATTTGCATAGCTTGCAATGATTCACCACGTTGTATTCTGATTTAATTATACATAGAGATGCTGGAATTAATGGGATTTATACAATCAATCAGATTAACTTAAATCTTTGTATTGAAAACTAGGCAACATCTAATATACTTTTAAATATTTGAAACAGATTTGTCTATATAAATTTGTCAGTCAATGTAAAAGCCGTGTACTTATCCATGTTGCAAAATTAGCCTATTAACTTCTTTCCAGCCCTAAGGTGAACCCATTACAGGGGTTTTTTGAGGCTAAGAGTGTGTAACCTGCCCAAGGTTTTCATGGCAGAGTGGAGGTTTGAATCCTGGTCTTCCAACCAAAACAAATTCTTTGGGTTTTAGCCCAAAGTTATTTGGAGTATTGATTCACAAAATTGCATTGGATAGACTGCATCAGCTATACTTTCTTAGATATGGTTATCATGATTTCTTATGGGTGAGCAGATGGAAACTGGTATATGCCATATTTTCTCTATCTCAAAAAACTAGAGCTGATAGGGGAAAACCATTGATGTCATGGATAGCTCTGATAGTAAGGGTGAAGAGGTGCTGTTTGAAGGGCCAGCATTTGAACTAAAGCCCAGCAGTGCCCACCAACTTCCTCAACCGATCATAGAAGAGGTGTCTACGGAGGAAGCTACCACTTCTCAGCCTGTAGGACAAATAATTGCAAGTTCATCTAAGCAGGCAGGAGCAGAGTGAAGTGTTTCAGCTCTTTTAGGACTGCATCAGACAGGCTGGGAACTTACACAGTTCCCTAAAGTCTTTCCCCATCTTCAGGGATGCCAGCCATCCCACATGCTTACTGTGCCTTTCCCCAACTTTTCCCAGTTTTTTCCTGCATTCTTCAGCTTGGAATCAGGTAGCATTCGCCTCCTGAAGATGGTTTTCTGATTTGGTTTCCATGCCCTTAGGAAACAGAGTGTCAAGAAGTCCCATCAGAAGTGCCCTGATGCCCTTGTGGGACTTCCATGGGGCTTCATTTCCTAAATGCATGGAAACAGAGCCCGAAGAATGTCTGGTGAGGTCTTTAGACTTGTAAAAGGAAAAAGTTCAACTTTGCTAGTCCTCCAGCTTAGCAGATAAATGAGCTATCAATAGGCAACGGCTGAGAAGCTAGCATAAAAGGTGCTCTAAAGTGGCACCTTGTTGTTGGCACAAACTTTGGTGTTTGGAACTGTGACCTCAGACTGTTGCCGATGTTTGGTTTTGTGAACTTTGGACTATCTCTTTGACTCTGGCATTCAGATTTGTGGATTAACCTTGGATTCTGGTATTTGTTGGAATTGGATCTGGATCTTGAAATGGACTATAGGCTTCCCTGTTGTTCCCTGCATTTTGTGTCTTCTCGGCTGAATTATGTGGTTTGGACTTTGAGTATTTGCTAATCTCCTGTTTGGAAATGGAATCTTGGCTTTACGACAGGTGCCATTTTTTTAAATCAGCAGGTCAAATATACCCAGACACAGGTCTAACAATAAGGCACCAAAATGTGTGTCAGCCAGTGTTATTATTATTTTTATGACTTCTACAACCAAAATGATCTGTGCTACATGGGAAGTGAATACAGTGTTAGCTGGAGGTGTAAAGGACTGGCTGAGCCCCCTTTAAACGTGCAAAGCATGTGCCTCTGCTGCTTTACAAGAGATGCATTACAGACACATATATCCAAAAGGTAACAAAGCAATCAAACACTCTGCATGTGGTGGAAGTAGTGTGGTCTCTGCAACCATCAAGTCAAAAGCTCATGAAAGGATGAATGGGATGGAGGCTAGGCTTTCCCCTTTATTCTGCCACTGGGGACTACTGAGCCATGGCAATTCGAGTAGCATAAAACTGCATTAATTCTACAGTGCAGATGCACCCCTAGTCATGTAGCTTTCAGTATGACTTGCCTACAGTTTGAAATATTTGGGGGATAGTCCATCCTTCAGTCCCATCCTTCTCACAGGGATGTTTTATAAGGAGTATAGGAAGGGTCTTTTCAGTGGTTGCTCCTAGACGGCACAGTTCCCTCCCTATTCTTCTCTCCTTACGTCAGCAGCCAAAGACCATTTGGTCAGTTATTCCAGAAGAGTTTTTAATGGGAAGTGGCATACTTTCTTCTACATCTGTTACTGGATTTTAAAAATAATTTAAAGCTGTTTTCAGTAGAGTACTGCCTATAATAAAACAGTTCATTGAATAGGGTTTTTAAAAAACGTTTTTGGTTTATGTTAGCTATATTCTCTTTTAATCACTTGTGGTGAGCTGCCTGTGATTCTATGTTGGGAGAAAGATGGGAAACTATATAACTAAATAACGTATACTGTTTTTGGTTTTGGTTGAATCTCTGTACAGGAGCCATCCATTTCATGCACTCCTTACTTGAGCCTGATCCAGCTAAGCGCCCTGCTATTAAAGAGGCAATGAAAGACAAATGGCTGAGTGACAGTAATATCAGGAAACCACTGAATCCGTACACATATAAAAACAGGTAATTCTTTTCAAAATTCATATTTTATTCGCTCATTCATTTTTATATATCAAATAGCTATTTCCTAGGCTTATGTCCAATTTAATTAATTCTTTTCCTTTAAAAAATGGAGCCCAGATACATTAAAAGCCCCCTCACACTTGGTCCTTGAGAAGAAAGAAAAGCTAGTGGTTGAATACATTGATTCCATACTACAAAGTATGTAGGATTTAAAGTGTCTCATGTTCTCAGGAGTGTTTATTGGTGAAGAATCCACACCAGTCAAACAGCCAAAAGAAGAAAAATGTTCCATCTCCTCATGAAATGGAACTTTTGGTTTGAAAACTGTAAGCTCTCCTTTAATATTTATGTGTGTATGTGCGCACGCACACACGCACACACAAATACAGTGCAATCTTTCAAACATTACAACTTGTTTCAATTTGAAACAAAAAATGTTTGGAACTGAAATTTGGTAGGAAGTGGATCTAAAACTCAAAGGAGAAAGAGTGTTGTTGAAATACTTATCATTAAGTATTTCCATGTCTATATTCCCTTGGTACCAAACTGACCTGGCTCATGATTTTGAACTTGTGTGATTTTAAATTGATATCTTAATAATTAATGTTTTAATTAACTGTTTTAATTGTAATTTTTATTTATAAATTTGTTTTAAGGCATTGAATGATTGTCTGTTGTGAAGCCACCCTGAGTCCACCCTTGAGGGTGAGAAGGACAGGATGCAAATATGGGAAATAAATAAATAAACTAATAAATAGGGATACGGGAGCCAGTATAGGACACACTATTTCTCTGGAGACCAGGGTTTTATTCTTATTTTGGCATACAACCCAGTGGGTGACCTTAAGTAAATCCCCTCTCTCTCAGCCTCAGAAAAAAGCAAGTCAAACCTCTTCTGAAAAATCTTGCCACAAAAGCCCTGAAAGGTTCATCTTAGGTGCCCAGCAACAATGGGAATAAAAACAATTTTCTACACTATTGCCACTCTACTTCCTTGGCACATGGGCAGCTTCTGTAAGTATGGGGGCCTGAAGAGAAGGAATTCTTACAGAGCTCTTTAGCCATCTGTGATAGGGACAGTAAGGAGACAGTCCATCAGGGCCAAAGTGGTTCCGGGTCGGCTTGGCTAGGTAGACTCCACCCTGTTGCTGCTGTGGGTTAAGGATGGATTGCAGGACCACTTCCAAGGACTCAGGGGCCAATCCAGAACATGACCACAAATTAACCAACTAATGAAGATGAGCCTTAACTGCATGAGGATGTTTCTATCAGGTCCTGCTGCTCCTGGCATTTGTTGGTCCTATGTAACTTGGCTACTGTCCCTTCTTGATAGGGTCAAGTGAGTGTCAACTTATTGCCATCTCAACTCTAGATCTTTTACCCCTGGATGAGCACAACTATGTGACCTGTCTATTTCAGATATACCAGGATGCATTTCCAGAGGTTCCTCCTCAGCTTTACTAATATTCTGAGGGCCCTTCTACACATGGTCAAAACCTGTAATGGACTCCGGATCAGTTTTAGGCATCCAAACTACCTCTCAGGCTAATCCAGATTAACCTACTCTGAGTTTTTAAAAACCACCTGAAAAGATCAGGATCAGCACGAGATGGAATATGGCCACGCACCCCCTGCAAAATTCTAAGGTTTGGGCCTGCAGAGTGGCCTAAAGCTCGAGAGGAACCGGCATTTTAAATACTGGTTCCTCTCAGGATTTTAGTCTGTCTGGAAGGACCCTGAGAGAACATTGTTTTCTAATTCTGAGTAATTTTCAGAAAGGTAACAGGTAGTTTTCAACTTCGGATATGCAGTTAATACTTTCAAAATCATTGTGAAAGAGTCATTTCAGAGGTTCATTTGAAACACACAAAAATTGTTTGGTGACACTTTGACTGGAAAACACAAAATATAGAGAAGTTATACCAGCCATACTAAGCTGTTATTTTCTTTATTTTCAATGACAACTGATTTCTCCCACTCAGTCCTTTGCAGTAATATTAATGTGGCTGATATTTGTCATTCCGACCCACCTTTTCCATAGTGCAGCAGTTTAATTTGAAAATCAGAGCAAACACACTTATTATTGTCAGTACAACCACTGATTTAGTCTTCAGGATAGTCTGTCTTTCTTGGGGAATCCTGAATTCCAGTATTGCCCTGATTTTCAAATTAAACTGCTGCCCTGGCTGTATTGCATATTTTCATCTTTATGAACAGAACATTTTGATATTTTAGGAACCAATGGATTAGTTACAAAAATGGAGGGATTGCATGTTATGTTTGTTTTCCAGTTCAATTCAATTTGGAGAAGAGACAGCGTAGGTTTTTCATCTGAGTCACCTTCAGGGTTGAGAAGGACGGTATACCAATATTGCAAATAAATAAATAAATATCCTCTTCTCTGCATCATGTTTTGACAACATACCAACTCATTGCAATGTCCGTGACAATAAAAGGACTCTGAGGAATATTTGATTTCCAATAAGAAGCCTTGTTCCATTCTCGTCGAACACTCTGTTTATGAAAAATCCAAATTTATGATGTAGATGTGAATGCATAGAGAGTAACAACAGTGGAATTGAAGGACTGCTAAAATCTAAAATAAATCTTTTATGGAACTGTCTTTTTGGGAGCCAAATCAATGAATGGAAATTTATCTGCCTTATTGGAACATTTAACAGAATACTTAGAGAGAAGAGTACATGATTTTTGTTACCCCATCTATTCCAGTTTATGGAGTTCGGTGAAATACAAAATTCCAATTGGCAAGGATTGAATTTAAGATGCTTTGTTTCAGAATGGCAAGATTCTGTTATCCTTGTGTTACTTCTTTTGTTTACAATTGGGTGTTGCATGAGTAATTGGTCTTGCCTAGTTACAGGCTGTGTCTTATCTATTTCTTCTTGATCCTGTTTTGGCATTATTCCAATTGTGGGATTCACAGACTCAACAGAATTAAAATTAGTACATTCTAGTTTCTTCTGGATATATTCTAGCTTGGAGCATATCAGGTTTAGAGTATCCAGAGTTAAGAATATTTGTTTAGCAAACAGTTCATAAACAGAAATAGACTCCTTATTTTCTGTGGGTTTAATCACACTGCTGCTTTCAGGATCTATTTTCCCCTTGTCTTCAGTTATCACCTCAAGGCAGCTATCAGTCGAGTTGTCTTGAAGTAACTCATACTTATTTCTGCAAAAAAGGTCAGATATAGAATCCTCCTTTGGAGAAACCTCTCCATTCTTTAGCAGTTTGCTTGCTTTACCATTCTGTTTGTCTGGGAGAGCTCGTTCTCTCTTCCTTTTCCCCATTACAAATTAAAAGAGAGAGAACCAATAAGCCTTGTCAGTAATTAAAAACTGCAATCAAAATAATAATAGAATATGGGTAAAAATATAAAAAGAGTAAAATATCCTTGTCTCTGCATTTCTTGTTTGTAGAAGGAAAGGACCATCTAGTAAAGAAGGGGGAGGAAAGCCTTTACCTTGCAGTAGATATCCGTAGATATCCGTAGAAAAACAACTCAGGAGAAATGCCGAGTCTTCTGATAAAAGAGTCCTTCAGGGTTTCAAAATAGCTTAGATAAATTGTTACTCCCTTTTTGTAGAAGTCAGCAAATTATCTGGCAAATTATCTTGTTAACATGCCAGGCCTTCAGTCTGTTTAGGATTCTTAGTTTAGGTTTTTAGAAGTTCTTAGTAAGAAACTCACGGAGCGACGTTATCAGGGTGTTTCACTCTCCGCCATCTTCTCTGGGGAATAGAAAATGACCTCTTCTAGAGCTTCCTGCCCCTGATTTAAGGTAGTGCAGGCAGCTCTAAAATTCAGGAGAAATTGTGGAGAGCTGCTCATGCTGAATCTAAAACCCAGTAAAGAAATAATGAGCCAAATTCCCAGTTCAGCCAAGACATATTTTTGCCCATTGTAGCGTCTTCTTCTTTTTTTCAGACTTCGTCCTGAAGAACTAAATCCTGTGGTCTTGAGTTATATGACAGAAACAATGGAACTTAGTCTTTCAGATGTTGTCAGTGTCTTGACAAGCAACAAGCCATCTTCTATGACAGCAACATACTACTTACTTCTGAAGAAACTGGTGATATATCAAAAGGAACACAGAACCATAAAGGTAAGACCTTACTTTCTCATCATCTCCAGAAGGACTAAATCATGGTTCTCTTGGATTCCAGCTGTGTCACAGGTATGCCACCCACTAGCTCTCTGACAAGACATACATGATAGCTTTCCACTGTTGGGAGGACCTTCCCAGATTACCACCACACCAACAGATGCTCTCAAAACTGCTATCCCACACCAACAAGTGGGAAAGTGTCAAATTGTGAACTTGCCTGCTCATCAGCAATAACCCTTCACCACTGCCTGCCAACATGAATATTGCTCTGTAGTTCCCCACATGGCTCTTTATAGAATGGATGACTCACACCATGCAATATGGCTACAGTATGGATGGGAAAAAATCTCATAGCCCCACAATCTGTATTCATTACTAGAGACAATGTATGAACAAAAATGGAAAGAGGCCAGGAAAGAGGAGAATTGGTGCAGCCTATATTGTAATACCCACATTCAGTACAATTCAGAGCATCATGGCCTCACTTCAGTCCTCTCTCCATTGTGGCAGAAAATGGTGGCCACATTTCATAGGTACCAAGGTTGGTGACATGTTTGAGTAGAAAGCTTGGGAAGTTATTGTTGGGGAATCTGAGCTGTTATGTTCAAAAATAACCCTCAGTTTGGGTGATTCCACTATAAATATAGCAGAGTACTAGAATTAAACTTCATAACCAGCAGAAACGCACATGTGAGTTCTATCCCAGCTTCTTAGAATGGCGCAGGATTGCAGAGTCAGAACTTTAGGTTAAAAAATATTTTTTGAAGGAAAATAAATACATTTTAGATAGAAAGGGTCTTGGAGCTGACTAGCGTACTAAGAAGTAAAAGGGCAAAAAAAGTTTTAATTCCATGCAGCTACATTTTGCCTAAAAAGAAGTAAAAGGGCAAAAAGTTTTTAAAATTCCATGCAGTACATTTTGCCTAAAAAGAGAGGCAAAATATGCATCCTCACTGGAAGGGAGAAAAGGCAGAAGAGACAATTGTGGCAAATGGCCACATGCCCAAGTCCAGAGCAATAAAAATACCTTTAAAAAGGAAGTTCCCTCAAAGAGATTCCATTGGTATATCTTCAAAGGGGGAGGAGGAAAGACAAAGTCCTCTTTGGTAAACATGCATAAGAATTTGGGGGAGGAATGCCTCAGCCTAATCCTATTTCTAGTCTATCTACTCATTGAGGTCTGGAGATTTGATGACACAAGAGACTTGTGTAGTACAGGGATGAAACCCAACCGTTATATACATAGACATAGACATCCCAAAGCCCTCCATAACTCCTCACTTGCAGGATAAATCTCTAGTCTTAGATCATCCTATTCCTGCCCTGTCATTGTACTCATTCTTCTTAAAAGTAACTTTCCAAACTTTTCTGGATAATTCCTTGTCTTAATGAAAAGGCAGGATAAAAAATACCATTAAAAATATCTCCATTTAGGAAAAATGGCTGAAATGTTTTCAGAGTTCCCCTCTCCTTCTTATCTTTATGTTAGGTTTTAACCTTGACTTTTTAATGCAGAAATATGGAGAATGTTAAATAAAAGCAAATTTTAGAACCCACTCTTGGATTATAGCAGAATTTACTTAGAGCCAAATTACTTCAGACATCTTTACATTTCCCTCCCTTTGGTAATCATTACTGCTAAGGGGCTAACAGCTCAGTCATAAACAGTTTGTGCTCGGCAGACAGGAAGCCAAAATCTAACTTTTAAAGTATAAATGGGGTTGGAAATATTTGACCAAACCCAACATTTCTCTCGAATGAGAAATATAATGTTAACTCAAGGCTGAGGGGGGGGGGGCATATTTTTGAGTGAAATAGGTTTGACTCATGTAGTTATGGCTTTGTGCAAAATTCCAGTGCATTGCTTGGAGGCTTTTAGCCATAATCAGTTGTGTCTGAACCTTCCCAGTAGGTTCGACAACAAACAACAACAAAAGTTTAATTACATGAGATTCTCCACATCATAAAAATAAATTCACAAGATTCCTTCCAGAAATAACTCTTATGGGAAAAATTAAAGAAAACAGGAAGGTCTTTTTACTCCAAGACACTCATATACTCTGTTTATTACCTAATGTAAAAATTATGTATGCCAGGATAGAGTGTTTGAAAAAAAATGGCTCTTTTTAGACTCTCTGGTGCAGTAGTGGTTTTCTTCGTGTTAAGTGAAGCTTTCAGGACTAGTTGGCATTGGATGGTAAATCCAGGATTAATCCCAAGTGGAAATGATCCAGACTGGCCCCAGAGGTGGCCATATGTATCCTGCCAAACTTACTATGATTGGCATCAACATGGTCGTACTGGCCTCATTTGCCCCAGTGGACCATCATACAGTTTGTCATTGTCACCACTCCCAAGAGATCTGTGCTACCTTCTGACCATTGTAAGGATCCCATTCTGACATCAGCAAAGGTGCTGAGCAATCAGAAAGAAGGAAGGGGACAATTTCCTTTTCTTCTTCCTAATTCCCCGTTCTGATGTTAGTTGATATCAAAATGTGGCGCCTGCACATAGAGCTCTGTGGCCAGACAGACACAATCCATCTCCTATTTATTCCCTGTACTAGTCAGCACAGGAAAAGGGGTGATGGCAGTGGTATTCTATGTGGACAGTGAACCAATCCAAATCCAAGCAGGATTCATTCCTTACCCAGTCTGCAGTGGGCAGGAACTAAACCTGAAGTCCTCTTCACATGAAATATACTCTAGTATTGACTTGATAGAGATATTAGCATGTCAGTCAGAATTTTTGCACCAGATTAAAGAAAACCCAAATAGAGTTCTACCACTTTTACATGTTAGTAATAAGCATTTTGCAGTGGCTTGGGGGCAATGGAGGACATTGAGATTTTGGGCAAACGACGTGCTATTGAATCACTCATGTGTGATGTGACTATAACAAAGTAAGCAATTGACAGTATATCCATGCTATGCAATTATAGCAATTTGACACCTGTTTAATTTTAATTAATTAATTAATTAATTAATGTTTAATTAATGTTTAATTAACCTGAATACTTGGCTGTTCTGATGTGCCTTTGGAGAGTGACCATTTATCCCATTTCTGTCAGCTCCATCTATAGTGTTGTCCCTATGATGCACTTTCCCCCGTCCTAAACTGAAAGCCTACCTCACTGTTTATCCTTTTTGGGCTCCCCTCAATTACATGTTTTTTATTCCTACGTCATTCAGAGTTTTATAATTTTACATTCGGCCTGCCCATCCTGTTCGATTTTATATTGTGTTAATTAACTTTATTTATTTTATTTTGCTACTGTACGTATTTTATTCTGATGTAATTTTTGTTGCTACTGCATTTTGTATTTTATTTTGCTGTATTGTATCTTTGGGCTTGGCCTCATGTTAGCCGCCCCGAGTCCCCTTTGGGAAGATGGTGCCAGGGGTATAAATAAAGTTTATAATAATAATCATCGTCATCATCATCATCATCATCATCATATTTGTAGCTTGGAGTAAAATTGTCTAGTTTACTTTTCTGAACTGTAGCATTAGAGTGATCTCCCAGGTGTCCATAGAATGAATCCATAATTGGAATCATGCTACTCTAACTGTTTAGTATGGAAACACCATGAATTGAGTGTAATAATAGTACTAAGCAAGTAAATGTAAGGGCAAGATAACAGCCTCAAAAAGTTAAAAAAAAGTACTAAATTGGATTTTTCTCTGCATTGGAGTTCATAAATACTTGGCTAAAAAGTATTACACACACACACACACACACACACACACGGCTTTTTAAAGTAACATTCACTGGGATTTATTTTCTGACATGGATAAGGGAGAAAGCCAGATACTTTCATTTGCCTCCTGTTTGGGTTGTAAAATAAAATGCTGTATGAAATGAAACAAAGCACATCTTAATACTCCAGCGGGAATGACAGAAAGCAACTTAAGTATCCCTTGGCCTGCATTTGAATGAGATACATAAAAATCCTGAACCCTAAAAGTTCAAGATTTAAATTTTCTATTATTCTCATCTTCTCCATATCGCTACCACTATAAATTTGTTCCCTGTGGACCGTTTACCTTTTGCCTGGTGAAGAGGACTCAAATAATCAAAATTCACAAATGTTTTCAACTCCATTTGTTCATTGCGCCAAGGCCAAAAGGTCTTGTCTTTGTACAATTTTCTGATATTAACTCTAACCGTTCTCTTGTAAATTCCATCCACCACTCCAAGTTATACTCCTTTTACTTTGTCATAAATACTTTTGCATGTTGGGGTTCGGAAGTTCACTGAGATGATATGGAACTGAATTTACTTTCCATTTTGTCTGCTGGTTTATACAAGATGTATAGCTGGTGCAGTCATATAAAAACTGTGCAGAATAGCAGTGTATTTGCACAACCATAGTTATCAATCAATGAATGTGAAATCTTACGACTTATTGGCTATATATACATAAAATATCTCTCACTGATAAACAACACAAGAGCCTTCTGAACTGTACATAATACTTTAGAAAAACCACATTCACTTGAAAACCTTTGAAAAATCTTTCTTACTTAAGTGTCATTTTAAAGTTTAATGTAAGTTGCATTGACTTGCCATCTGAATCCATTTTTAGTATATGTGCACCTTAAAAGTTTATTCTTGGTGACCTAATCCTAGTTTAAGATAATACAAGTCCTGCGTATTCATAATCTGATGGAGGGGAAGGGTAAAAATATTCTCCCAGGGATCCTTAGCATTATCTATCAGTTTGAAAGCCTCTAGTTTGCATGTTGGGCTATGACTCTGGTGACCAAGGTTCAAATCTCTGTTCAGCCATAATAATTCATTAGGTGACTCTGGGTAAATCACATTGTTGTCACAGTTGCAAAAGACCCCAAACTCTCCCTTATCAGACAGCAACTACTGCGAAAAAAGGAGAACCGTTCTCCTATTCATGGGGGTGCATCATATATCTGAACTATTCTGAACTCCACCAACGATGGAATTGAACCAATCTTGGCACACAGACCTCCCATGACCAAAAGAAAATAATGGAAGGGTTTAGTAGGCACTGATCTTGAATTTTGGAATTGTAGTTAACCTACATCCAGAGAGCACTGTGGACTCAAACAATGATGGGTCTGGACCAAACTTGGCACAAATACCCAATATGCCCAAATGTGAACACTTGTAGAGTTTGGGGAAAATAGACCTTGACATTTGGGAGTTGTAGTTACTGGGATTTATATTTCACCTTCAATCAAAGAGCATTCTAAACCCCACCAACGAGAGAAGTGGGCCAAACTTCCCACACAGAACTTCCATGCCATGAAGGGACTCCCTGGTGTGAGCCTCCCTCCAGCCTCGCATGCTCTCCCTTGCCCACACACGTGCACCACAGTACCATGCGCCAGTCATGCCTGCTCTCCCCTCCCTGCTTGGAGTCTCAGAAGCAGCTCTCCCCTTGGCTGAGAGACCAGCTGAGAGGCCAGACAATCACAGTGGAGGACTTTTGGTGGGAGGATTTGCCGTCTGTTTCCAAAAAGGAAGAGAACGACAGGCGGAGAGATCTCCAGCCTTCTCTGACAAAGGAGTTCCTAAGACCATCAGATATATATGTTTTCTGATGGTCTTTGGCAACACCTCTTAAACCCCCTCATGACCCCCTCAGAGAAATGCTGCATTAGCCGATCAAGGATTTCAGCCTATAAAATTATGCAGGTGGAGATTTAAAAGTGTCACTAATGACCAATGATGTTATAAGAATTAGCAATCATGTCTGTGGCATAGTATTGCAGCCAATACAGCATCATCTGTCCTAATGGCTGTGCTAGCTAAGAATATATGACACTTTTTTCCAATCCAAGAAAAAGGGAAAAGATGGGGGGAGGAAACCCTACAGAAAATGCGATTTCCCATAATAGACATATGGAAAGACATTAGATTTCCCATCAACAAGTCATAACTGTGTTTTGCTTGTCCAATAAAATGCTTGTCTGGAAAGACCCTTGAGGTTCAATTTAATAAGCATCTCACTTTCTAAAATCCTGACTCCAAACAGCTGGTCACAAAAGATTTAGCTTCAGGCATGATAGTAATTTTGTTTGGTGGGGAAATCTATTGGAAATTTGGCTTTTAAGTGACAGCAGGCGACCAAGACCTTTCTTTCCATGATCGGGTTTGAGCCATAAGTTATTGGACAAACATAAAACGTGCCCTGTCCTTTAACACACTGTGATTTCTCCAAGCAACCTGCTTGCATTTTATGTGTTTTGTTGTGGAAAGGAGAGCCTAATGATTGCAATTTGCCATCCAAAACTTTATAGTTAAGCCTTGCAGAAATAATGTTCCTGCCAAAAAGCTTCCTGCCCAGGTGCTTAACCAATTAGCTCTTAAGAGGCCTGGCTATAAAAATGGGCCATGGCAAGTCTTCTGATGCACTGTATATAAGGTGACAGTTTGCAAAATCTAAGACGAAAATTTGTTTTCTTAAGCAGAAGTGTGTAAAATCCTAGGAGGCACTTTGATTGCCTTGGCTAAAATGCTTATGTCATCTCATATTCCCCACCGATGCAGTGCGGCTTGAGCAATGCACATTTTTGTAAAGATTACAGAGATTACTCAAGGACACAAAAGCCCTCAAAGATAACTTACGTTATGCATTTTCAAAATATTTGGTATCAATGGACTAACCCTGAAAAGTTTCAAATTCCAGAAACCGCAATGATTTTATATACTCTACTAGGTCACAAAATATGTTGAAGAGTGGAGGAGTCAGTAGGCCTATAACTTTTACTGGTTTTGAAGAACTAGTTGAGTTTGGTGACCCAATAAGGGAAAAAAAGTGATATAATAGTAGAATTACTATGCTTACTATGGTTTCAATGTCAGAAGCTTCTATTTGGAAAAAAAATGCATATACAAATTAAGGCCTAAATCCAATTGTTAGTCCCATCAGTAGACCTACTGAATCAATGTGGAATTAGAAAATGAACACTTAGGTAAGTTCCATCAATTCAAGGAATGTGCTCTACTTAATTTAGGTCTAAGAGTACAATCTGAGGCTTGCTAGCTCGGAAACCATTGTTTCCAGTGGGACTCAGAAGTCCATAACAGAACTCATACATTATGGGCTGCAGGTCCCGTTTCCAATCCTGATGTCTCTAGTTCAGTGGTTCCCAACCTTTTCTTTCTTTCTTTCTTTCTTTTTTTTTGGCCAACATTAGTACCAAAAAGGTTACGAATTAGTTTTTAATCAACTTTAGATTCAGTTTGGTTATTTGGAGTGCTGGTTCAGAAAACTGCATTGGATAGACCACATTAGCTCTAGTTTCTGATATAGAAAATATGCCATCTAGTAGTCACCATCTGCTCACCTACAGAAAACCATATTTAATCAGCCTCAGCACTTTCCATTCTGGAAAGCATATTACTGCAAATGTATGTAGTTGACTAAGTTTCTGTGGGATCACCTCTTGTGTGTGTATATGTTAAGGGAAAAACGCCTAGTCAATTACAGTTCACAGTCAGGTAATTAGGACAATCAAGGATAACAAGCTTGAACCACTCCCGGAATGGGGTATAATTTGGGGAATGTTTGTAATGGATTTTGGGATTTACTGAACCACTTGCTTCAGAACTTACTCAGAGTAAGTTCCTGGCTGAGAGCCTACAATGCTTGTCTCATTGCATTATTGAAGGAAGAAGAAATCTCCAAAGAAGATGCATGAATTTAATGCAAATAACTTTATGTGAGTTTGTTGCTCCAGTTGGACTGAGCTATTTTGAAACTGGAAGTTTTGTGTTTTTTGAAGCTGCTTGTTTAATTTTCTCCTTGACTCTGCTACTTAAGAGTAAATTTTGATTTTCCCATTTTCTTGGCTCATATTTGCTCATTGTGGATGTACAAAAGGGCTGGGGAAGTCTGGACAGGACTACACACATTTTTGTTTGTTTTCACATAACCCATAACAAAGCAGTCATCCAGTTTCACCCAATATCAGTCTTTACAGGTTTAGATACCTGAACTTAGTGTACTACCTTTCATTTTCTTACAATGAGCCTCTTTTCCATTCACAGCAATATCCCTACTGTTTTTGTGATGTGTTTGCAGAAAGAAAGAGTACCAGAGAAATTTGATAGGAAGCCTCCTATAAATAATGATACAGAAACTCCAGCTTCTCTGAAGACAGAACTGGTCAGAGCAGAAAACCTGAAAAGCTGTGACAGTAAAGCATGTCCTCCAGTGCCGAACCCAGAAATGCCATACGCCATCCAGGAAGATGAAATTGCCATTACTCTGGAAAACCAAGAGATTTTACCAGAAGGTAACACTTGTCACTTCTCTTCCTAATCTGAGATCAATTAATGCATTATCAATCTTATGAGTGTACAATAACTGAGGTGAACAGGACTCTGAGCAAAAAGCAGGAAAATGTAGAGTTGAACTTGAAGAGCTGTTTCTCACAGTATATATAGTACATTATCATACATCTGTCCAACGCATCATCCAAAACATGAAGAATATCCATTAGCATTATCCTACCACTCCTCAGCTATAAGTGGTTTTAGTACTGTAACCAATCTTCTTAAAAATAATTTCAGTGGGACACTTCCATTTTTCACCTGCAGTGTATATAACTCATTCTGTGACTTTGAGCCATCCATTACTTTACATTTATACCAGAAATAGTTACCCATTCTTAGCCTTTTAAATAGACATATGCTGAACTAGCATGCCCTATATCTTTAATCTTATAAGCAAGTTGACTATTTCATTACTCTTTCTTCCAATTCTGTTACTTAGGAGTGGGCTGTTTCATCTCTGCTTCTTTATTTATGGTATCAGAAGCAAACTGAGGGTACAGTTGTAATGTATTTTTAAAAAACACAAACAAAGTTTAAACTTGGCATTATACCAAATGTCCTTTGACTGGAGCTGACCACTGGAGTACCTCTGGTGTTGCTATAAGAAGATCCTCCATTGTGCATGTGGCCGGGCTCAGACTGCATTGTAATAGGTGGTCTGTGGTTTGCTCTTCACACTCGCATGTTGTGGACTCCACTTTGTGGCCCCATTTCTTAAGGTTGGCTCTGCATCCTGTGGTGCCACAGCACAGTCTGTTCAGTGCCTTCCAAGTCACCCAGTCTTCTGTGTATCTGGGGGGAGTCTCTCATCTGGTATTAGCAATGGCTTGAGGTTCCAGGTTTTAGCCTGCCACTTTTGGACTCTCACTTGCTGATGTGTTCTTGCAAGTATCTCTGTAGATCTTAGAAAACTATTTTTTGATTTAAGACATTGGCATGCTGGCTGGTATCCAAAAAGGGGATGGTCTGGAGATGTCACTGCCTTGGTCGTTTCATTATTGGCTGCTACTTTCCAGCAGATGTCAGGTGGTGCAATACCAGCTAAACAGTGTAATTTCTCCAGTGGTGTAGGGTGTAGACATCCTGTGTTAATGTGGCATGTCTCATTAAGAGCCACATCCACTGTTTTAGTGTGGTGAGATATGTTCCATACTGGGCATGCGTACTCAGCTGTAGAGTAGCAAAGCTCAAGGGCAGATGTCTTTGCTGTATCTGGTTGTGATCCCCAGTTTCTGCCAGTCAGCTTTCGTATGATACTGTTTCTAGCACCCTCTTTTTTGCTTGATATACTGCTAATTTTAGAGAGGCAGTGATATAAGTAGAAAAATATAAAAATCAAAGCCTAAATACCCTGAAGGAACAAGATCCAACCTGATGTTGGACTAATCAACGCCAGCCTGGTTGGTATTTGGATGGGGACTTCCAAGCAATACCAAATCATATAAGTTATATAACAGAGGAAAGTACTTTCAAACCACATCAGAGCATCCTTGCCAAAGAAAATCCTGTGAAATTCATGGAGTTATCATAAGTTAAAAAGCAACCTGAAGACCTATATTCATACATTTAGAAAAATAAGAGCAACAAATGTCATTAAAATGCAATGGTGTGGTTATGAGTTTGCAGTTGCTGGTACAACTTAGAGTTGGTTGAGTAGGACTCAGTCTTGCCAATTTACCTACCGCACTATTTAAAACAAATCCTCTAGAAACCATGGGTGGCTTCTGTGTTGGAGAGGACAGTGACTTGACTTCAGTTTTTACCCTGGACTTTAATTGTGCTCTCCAAGGTATAGCCTCTTTAAAGTTCAGCCTTAAGCTCAGAAGAGATTCACAGCTCAACTAAAATTGGAAGCTACCAAGTGCCACTTCTAGAAATAATGGGTTAGATCCACTGGCAGAATTATTCTGGAAAAAATTTCACTCAAAATACTCTGATGCTGATAAAAAATTTAAAAGAAGCCATATAATTATTCTGTCAGACCTTTTCTTTATTTTGCTTTCATTGCATTTACAACACTTTCAGTTACCCAGAGTAGACTTAGAGGTAGCAAGAGGAAGGGGGTGAGTAAAGGGAGGCTTCTATCCAGTTCAGCCATCAGAAATGTTTGATGGGATCAAAAGCCTTCTGCTCATGGATCTATCACAGAAGGATTTTGCTGGTTATTGTTATTTACATTTCCCAGAGAATATACTCTGATTTTTGTGCCACGTATAATTTCTACATTAACTGATTATGTATGCTTTGATGTTTTGTTTAGTTTCCAAGTTTGCAGACAGAGAACTGGTACATTTTGAGCCTCCTAAATCTCCAGATACATTTTTTTCTGGTGAGCCACTCAGCCAGACACAACAAGATCCACAGGAAAATGAGGAAGATGTCAAGGATTTCACAGAAGTGAGAAAATCATATTCGTCAGAGAGGACACCTTCTGCTACAGGGAATAACCTCCAAGCACAATATATGACTCGGTTAACACCAAGATCAGCAACTGAAAGCCGAACTGTAGACCAAAGTCCTGTTGTTTTCCCTGACACAAAAGTCAAGGATCTTCTGAAAGCAATGGATGAAAATCTTTCAGCCCCAACATGGCAATATCCGGAGAAAGACAGCTCTGCCTTTTTGATAATGGAAACACCACAACTCTCGCCTCTACCACGACTGAGGCAAGTTGCTTTGAGGGACTCCATCACTAAGAGGGTGTCATGGGTAGGATTCACGCAACAGCAACCTAATGGCTCCTCTCCATTTTTTGCCAATGGTTCAAGGCCCATTTTCCCCATGTCCCAGCAACAGACACTTATGGTGAGAAGCCTGAGGCAATCTAAAGAAAAGTCCAAAGAGCTTTTCAACAGTAGTAACATTAAGAGGAACTTTGTCCAGCTCAAACATATGCCTAAGGACACGGACCTGAATCTTCCAGTATTGTCTCCACCATATCAAACAAGATCAGCAAAAAAATCAGAGATTTTAAGGTTAGATTTTGCATAGGGGAGTACATGCAAAGCAGGGTATTAAATAGAGAGGCATGGTCATATTATACATGTGCAAGACAATGAAGAGACAAACATCTTGGTGAGTGGTACCAAGCGGTAAGAATGTATCACAATTCAAATAAAATAGGTGAAGTTGGAGTTTAGCGATAACAGAGATTTAAGAAAAGATGGGCCGCAGATAGACAAGCAATGGTGTCACACATTGCAACCAGATAGTTAAATTCCACCTTGCCTCAAAGATATCACACAAGAGATCCATGGTGAGGAAAATAAGTGGTCATGGGCTGACAGTTTATTTTTCTGCTCTTTTTAAGAAAAACGTTTCTGAAACCTGTGCCAAACCATGTTTGGTTAGTTTTATTTTAAATAAAGTTACACAGCCACTGGTATTTGAACTGCTTTGTTTTATTATGAGTGCTGTATTTAATAAGAGCAGGAATAGCATTTCTAGACTGCAAAACCCATAATCCCCAGCTAAAGTAAAGGTAAAGGTTTCTCCTGACATTAAGTCCAGTCATGTCTGACTCTGGGGGGTGGTGCTTATTTCCATTTCTAAGCCGAAGAGCCAGTGTTGTCTGTAGATGTCTCCAAGGTCATGTGGCTAGCATGATCGCATGGAGCGCCGTTACCTTCCCGCAGAAGCGGTACCTATTGATCTACTCACATTTGTATGTTTTCGAACTGCTAGGATGGCAGAAGCTGTGGGAGCTTATACCGCTCCCCGGTTTTGAACCATCAGTCTTTCAGTCAGCAAGTTCAGCAGCTCAGTGGTTTAACTTGCTGTGCCATCGGGGGGCCCCCAACTAGCATGAGAATTTTTAATGTCATCATTCATGTTTCTTTTTTACCATCTCTCTCTTGCTCTCTCTCCTGAATCCACACTTCCACACGCACCAAGGGTCCTGGGCATGGAGCTCAATGCCCTCTGCACAAAATCTCAGTTCAGATAAGAAAAACTTGGCTTTACTTATAATTGGACATCATTAGAAATTGGATTAATGCAGGGATGCCAACTTTCCTTAATTAGGGGAACTTTCACACAACACTATAATAGACATTTGATTTTCTCTCAACTATCATGGCTTCAGCTGGGATATATAAATTAGGGAGATATTAAAGAATTCTAGATGCATCTTCCTAAGGTTTGGTTTTGATAGCCGGACAGTAGGACCTAGTAGGAAGAAAACCAACTTATTCATAATGTTGTGCTGGAGAAGAGTGGATATTATGTTCTACTAAAAAGGCAAATAAATGGGCAAGTCAATTCTGAACTCACAACAGAAGCCACGTTTAAACTGAGACTATTGTGCTTTGACCATATCATTGGTGGGAGTGGGACACAATAATGTTTGGTAAAGTGGAATGCAGTAGAAAGAGAGGGGCACCTCACTATAGGTGGATACACTCAATCAAGGAAGCCATGGGCCTGAATTAGTAAGAACTGAGCAAGGTAATTGGTGACCAGGGCTCCTGGTTTCATCTCATCCATAGGGTTGGAATAAGTTTACATCTACTTGATAACAAATAGCAACAGCAAAGCTGCAGATCCATGCATTCCATAGATGGATTCATGGAAGCTAAAGTGAAATGAAAGTGCTATAACTGAATAGTGTGAAATTGTCCCAAGAAACTGCAAGTTGCTTCTAGTGTGAAAGAATTGGCCATCTGCAAGGATATTGCTGAGGGGGTATACAGATGTTTTACCATCCTATGGGAGGCTTCTCTCATGTCCCCACATGAGAAGCTGAAGCTGACAGATGGAACCTCACTCCACTCCCCAAATTCGAACTGCCAACCTTTCGGTCAACAGTCCTGGTGGCACAGGGCTTAACCATTTTTACTAGCAGAGGCTCCTAAGGACACTGCTGAGTGAGCGCAACTAGCCTAATTTTACCCAGTGAGGCCCCTTCCACACAGCTAAATAAAGTCCCACATTATCTGCTTTGAACTGGAATATATGGCAGTGTGAATTCAGTTAACCCAGTTCAAAGCAGGTATTATGGGAATTTCTGCCTTGATATTCTGGTTCATATGGCTGTGTGGAAGGTCCTTTAGTTTCATAGTTTGTTAGAAGTATGAGTATCGCTTCTCGGCCTTTTGGCTAAAAACAAGTGTAGTATGAACCAGGTTCTTTCAAACCTCACTCGAATGCCAAGCCCATCCATGAGATCAACAGTAAGGGAGTAGATTGATGTCCTAACCATTCGAAAGAAAATATGTGTTTCTTTTCCTTGGGGTCACTGCTGCTGCCTTCTTGGCCTGGACCTACTTTTCATGATTGCTAAAAAAAAATAATTCAAACCCGCCCTCTGATTTTTTTTCTCTAGCCATGGGCCTATATGCTCCTTTTTATAATACAGACCAAGCCACACTGTTCTTTAAGCCATTAAAAATACACTACAGTTAATAATTTAGAAGTCAAGGAAATTTTGTTTAGGCTCTAAATAGCTTCTGAATAATTGAGAAGCTGTTCTGACACCAGATAGTTTTTTCAGTGTGGTGACATCCACCTTGTGTAAAATGGTGAAGAGAGATTGAAATGAATGATCCATCCCCCAAAGCGTCTTGTGTTACGGCTTATGGATACACGCTTAAAAGCCAATGAAAAAGAAGATGCCTGCTCATATTCACCATTAAAAGGGAACCAGCTGCCTACTTCTTTGGGTCTTAAACACAATACATTGAAAATCTATGACTAACCAAGAACAAAGTGTGAGTCATGGCAACATGAATTTCATTATATTTACTTTTAGAATTACCATTTTTTTAAAAAGGTCTGGAACTGAAATTCAAAAGGCAGTCATAGAATCATAGAATCATAGAATCAAAGAGTTGGAAGAGACCTCAAGGGCCATCCAGTCCAACCCCCTGCACAGAAGCAGGAATATTGCATTCAAATCACCCCTGACAGATGGCCATCCAGCCTCTGTTTAAAAGCTTCCAAAGAAGGAGCCTCCACCACACTCCGGGGCAGAGAGTTCCACTGCTGAACGGCTCTCACAGTCAGGAAGTTCTTCCTCATGTTCAGATGGAATCTCCTCTCTTCTAGTTTGAAGCCATTGTTCCGTGTCCATATTTATACATGGCTATCATATCCCCTCTCATCCTTCTCTTCTTCAGGCTAAACATGCCCAGCTCCTTAAGCCGCTCCTCATAGGGCTTGTTCTCCAGACCTTTTATCATTTTAGTCGCTCTCCTCTGGACACATTCCAGCTTGTCAATATCTCTCTTGAATTGTGGTGCCCAGAACTGGACACAATATTCCAGATGTGGTCTAACCAAAACAGAATAGAGGGGTAGCATTACTTCCCTAGATCTAGACGCTATGTTCCTATTGATGCAGGCCAAAATCCCATTGGCTTTTTTTGCCGCCACATCACATTGTTGGCTCATGTTTAACTTGTTGTCCACGAGGACTCCATGATCTTTTTCACACGTACTGCTCTCGAGCCAGGCATCCCCCATTCTGTATCTTTGCATTTCGTTTTTCCTGCCAAAGTGGAGTGGAGTCAATGGAAATAAGGATAAATATGAAGAAGGAAGATGTTAGTAGTGTTGCCAGATTTCCTACAACAGTGGTACTCAGTGGTCATCCTTAGACAGATGCTGTTTCCAGAAAACAAAGAAACTATTGTAACCAATGGGCAAAAATATGGTTACTTTTAGAGTTGTACCTTCTGTTCTTCAAGTTAGAGCAGTGTTTCCCAACCTATCTAAAGCTGTGACTCCTTAATACAGTTCCTCATGTTGTGGTGAGCCCCAACCATAACATTATTTTCGTTGCTACTTCAAAACTGTAATTTTGCTACTGTTATGAATCGTCATGTAAATATCTCATATGCAGGCTGTATTTTCATTCACTGGTCCAAATTTGACACAAATACCTGATACGCCCAAATTTGAATAATGGTGGGGTTGTGGGGGGGGGGGTTGATTTTGTCATTTGGGAGTTGTAGTTGCTGGGATTTATAGTTCACCTACAATCAAAGAGCATTCTGAACTCCACCAATGATGGAACTGAAACAAACTTGTCACACAGAACTCCCATGATCAAGAGAAAATACTGGAAGGGTTTGGTGGGCATTGATCTTGAGTTTTGGAGTTGCAGTTCACCTACCTCCAGAGAGCACTGTGGACTTGAACAATGATAGATATGGATCAAACTTGGCACAAATACTCATTATGATCAAATGGGAACATATTTGAGGGAAATAGACCTTGCCATTTGGGAGTTGTAGTTGCTGGAAATTATAGTTCACCTAAAATCAAAGAGCATTCTGAACCCCACCAATGATAGAATTGGGCAAAATTTCCCACAAAGATACCCCATGGCCAACAGATAATACTGTGTTTTCTTATGGTCTTTTGTGACCCCTCTGTCACCCCCCTATGAGCCCCCAACGGTCTTGACCCCCAGGTTGAGAAACACTGAGTTAGAGCAAAGCTAGGAAGTTGCTGGCTTTTTCATTGAAACTCCTAGACTCCTCCATACAGCATGGTGACTGCTAGAGTTTTGTGGAGCTGTGGTTAGAAAGAGTAACTTCCCTGACTTCTAGGGTGGTTGGGTAGGAAATGGCAAATCTTCCTGGATCAAGAAGCAAGTAGTTCACCTGATTCTAGCTGCTGAAAAGTAGAGTTATAAATATCAGGTGTTAGGAATCCTCTGTAAGTTCTTCCAAGACTTGCCTACAGTGAAGTAATGCAGCCAGGGCTCACAGGGCATGAACTCTGGGATATTTTGAGTAGGGGGAACAATAACATAGCCTGCCATACTGCTTTGGCTTGTTGAATCTCTCAGTGTAATGCAGAACATTTTGGAATAACAATAAGATCTATTAGCTTTACAAAATACCTGCTCTTGGTCATAAGTGAACACTGCAAGAACTGTTTATTGATACAAATTCTTGGCCTCTCCTTGGGAGACTGTCAAGAGGAACATGGCACTACAAAATTTACAGCTACATTATTTCTATCCCACTGTGTAGCATTTCCTAAAGGTATTGTCAAAGGCTTTCATGGCTGGAATCACTGGGTTGTTGTAAGTTTTTCAGGCTGTATGACCATGTTTCAGAAGCATTCTCTCCTGATGTTTCACCTACATCTCTGGCAGGCATCCTCAGCGCCTCACAACCTCTGAGGATGCCTGCCATAGATGCAGGTGAAACATCAG
Organism: Anolis sagrei; assembly: GCF_037176765.1. Lineage (NCBI taxonomy): Eukaryota > Metazoa > Chordata > Lepidosauria > Squamata > Anolidae > Anolis > Anolis sagrei. The sequence continues at coordinate 106,728,474 of NC_090021.1, read as the reverse complement.
GAGAAAATGCTTCTGAAACATGGCCATGCAGCTCGATAAACATACAACGACGACCCATTTCCTGAAGGCTTTGTCAAATCTGCAGTTTGTGTTCCTTGTTTTGCCAAGAAGGAGGCGGCAGGCCACAAACCAGGAACAAGTGAGGACCATCTGACCCAGAATGTGAAAATGTTTGACACCAACATTCTCTGTAGGTGGCCACACCATGAACACTGTTACATTTTTAATGCTCTGTTAGCTGTACCATGTCAAAAGTTCAAAAAGGTGACATTGGTACATTGCACTTAAACTTAATCATTTGCTCTGCAGTTACACAGGTGGAAAACTCCTAACCCTTTCCAGGATGACAGCATTTAGATGAGCCCTAACTGTTCAACTGAACTGTTCACATGCAACGTGCAGACCATCTATTCAGGCTGAACCCAGATTGACCCTGCTGGATGGGCACTACTCAGGTGTTCCTTTGTCACCATAGCAGCTGGCCATGAAGCTGCAGAGAGCTTGTGGGCACTGCTGGGCATCTTTGTTGACATCAGCCAAGGTGCCCATGTGACCTGTTTCACTTCCTGTTGGCTTTGTATACTTGCTGAACAGCTTCAGGACTGGTGGCTAACTATTCTATTGCTTTTCCCTTCATCCTACTTCCCTTCATCCATGATATCGTATGAATGATCTGGATTGAATTAACTTCTTGACAGCTCCCACATTCTGGTTCCTGGGTCATTGGCTGACTGGAGAAAAAGACAGGCAGAGGTCCTGTTGTAGCAGAGATCTCTCATGGGAACGGGAGGGAACACTGATCAGTTACTTCCTGATCAATAGGGGAACAGACCTTCATTAATTACAGTGAAGATTGGGGAGATTTAGATTGAGGTGTAAAGGTTTCCCCTGACATTAAGTCTAGTCATGTCCAACTCTGAGGGTTGGTGCTCATCTCCATTTCTAAGCTGAAGAGCCGGCATTGTCTGTAGACACCTCCAAGGTCATGTGGCCAGCATGACTGCATGAAGCGCTGTTACTTCCCACCAAGGTGGTACCTATTGATCTACTCATATTTGTATGTTTTCGAACTGCTAGGTTAGCAGAAGCTAGGGCTAACAGTGGGAACTCACTCCTGTATTTGAACCACCAACCTTTCAGTCAGCAAGTTCAGCAGCTCAATGGTTTAACCTGCTGCGCCACACATTTGTAATTTAACAACACGGTTTTTGCCATTGATTTTTTTGAGCTACTTGGAATAACATTGCATTTTTCTGTCATTCTGCCCGCTGACATGAAGTGATATAACATTTCTCTGTGATGCCACCCAGTGCTTTGAGTCATGGTAATCCTACTGCTGGGTTTCACTTCCAGGTAAATATGCTTGGCAGTGCAGCCTTCACACATTTCAGCATCATCTGGAAAGAAATAGCTGTAGCTCATGTAGAAGAAACCAGAAGAAACCTGCTCAAAGAGAAACCTGAGGAAGGTCACTCAAAGACAAGCCCCAGGGTGTGTTTATAAAGCATATGGCTCACAGGTGCCTAAGCATCAATCTTACAAAATGGGCACAAAACCAAATGAGAATGTCTGTTTCTATCATTTATCAAGCTAACCATCCCAGACATCAAAGAGATGGCTCATCGCTCTCCAAGCTTCTCCCCACTTATCCAGGCTACTAGTTGTATATTCCATAGCTCTCTACGTGCTCTCTAGTGGTGTGGCATTATTGATTCTGGTGTCCAGCTCAGTTGACAATCATGTACTTTGGTTTCTACCAACTAGCCAATAGCTCTGGGCCCAGAATTTCTTCCTTGAAACTCAAATAACCCATTGTCCCACTCAGAGTTAATTCTCAGCCCAGTTTTAATAGAACAGCAATTATAAGGGGGATATTATGAATTGCCAGTTTTGCACATTCATTGCTCATGTGAATTATTTACTAGAGGCTGTGTATAATTCTGCAATATTTCAGCTCGAATGTATTGTGTATACATGATAATAGATTAAAGCCTTTAGTTGACACAGAAAGCAACCCATCATTCCTCTACTGGGCTTCACAAGTTCTCCATGGTGTCAAAATATGGATGTAATCAGGCCTGCTTCCTACCAAATGATTTCACTTTGCGGGTATCACTTCTACACAAGGAAACAGATGCCAAAATTGTGTGAAAGAAAGTGGACATCTGAATGCATTTACACTGGCCATAGATCTCATGTGTGCATGAAAAACATTAGGTTTTCCTTTGTATGTTTGTTTAAGACTAAATGCAAGAATTATTTCCAACTACAGGAGACCCACTGAATGAATGGCTGAATTGTAAGTAAATGTTAATTCATTGAGCTTACTCTAGTTGGGACTAGCAATTGAATGTAAGCCTTGCAGGAATATTTGGAATCCACACTGAGTAGAGTGCAACAGGGCTAGTGCAAAATGAACTGGAATAATCACTCAGGATGCTCTTGACAACTTTGTTTTATTGTCTCAAGAAATCCATGTTGTGATGGAAAAGAAATTAGAAAGGACTGGGTGGCTGTGAGTTTTCCGGGCTGCATGGCCATGTTCCAGAAGCATTCTCTCCTAACATTTCACCCACATCTATGGCAGGCATCCTCAGAAGTTGTGAGGTTGTAAACCTCACAACCTTTAAGTATGCCTGCCATAGATGTGGGTGAAACTTCAGAAGAGAATGCTTCTGAAACATAGCTATAGAGCCCGAAAAACACACAGCCACCCAGTGATTCTGGCCATGAAAGCCTTTGACAACAAATTAGAAAAGAAATTGACATATACTTGCTTGTGAGTTAGATTGACTTTGCCCTTCTACCCAAATTTATCACCTGTCTTTTGCACTTTCCCACCAGCCCTGTCCTCGCAACTGTATTGCACAAGCCCCTTCCTCACCCCTTAGCTCAGTATATGGCCACTATGTTAGGCTGCTGGTTGTTGTTGATGGTTATGTTTTATGATGTTTGTATTGTGATTTTTTTTCTATGTTTGACTGGGCTTGTCCCCATGTAAGCCGTTCCGAGTCCCTTCGGGGAGATGGTGGCGGGATACAAAAATAAAGTTATTATTATTATTACTATTACTATTATTATTACATGTGTGGCTCACATAAGTGGGAGTAAGCAAGCAGCCTTTATTAGGGTTGGAGCCACATGGATGCTCTCCTCACAGACAAAGGGGATAGAAAGATAACTGGCTGATGGATTAAAGGCAAGAAAGGAGCAAAGAAAGAACCAGAGAAGTGAAACAAAGAGCAGGCATTCTCTAGACTTCCCCTCTCACTATACATTAGTGTCTCTTGGTTTCTTTGGGTATTTCTTTCCCACTCTCCTACCACAGCTCTCAAGGCAAGATATAGTCAATATAACAACCTGCAAAAAAAATTAAAAACTGTTTTAGCAATCAGCTTATCATATGTGCTTGTCTCTAGGGTGTTTGAATGATGAGGGAGGGATGGAGATAAGAAGGGAGTCCTGATCTCCTCCATATCCTCCAACGTTTCTCAGATGGAAATGAGGACGTTTGTGGCCAAGCTATATCAGAGTGTGGTCAAAATAGCAAAAGTTATTAATGAAGAACACACAAACTAGGGACCCTTCCAGACAGGCCCTATATCCCAGGATCTGATCCCAGGTTTTCCTATTTAAACTGGATTATATGAGTCCATACTGCCAGATAATCTGGAATAAACAGAAAACCTGGGATCAGATCCTGGGATATAGGACCTGTCTGGAACGGCCCTAGAAGAGGTTGCAGCAGTAGGCTTTTGCCACAGCCTACTGGGCAGGGAAATAATTTGTGTGCCATGTCAACTCCCTTCTGAGTTAGCTGAGTGCAAACTACATTTGAATTTTGAAGTCAATTGGCAGCAATTTAGGTAAGATGAGAACAAAAAGGGAGGACAAGACAAAAAAATTAAAGGCAGCAAAAGATGGGACTAAAGAAGATTAATCCTACCAAAGTAGTACAATTGAAGGATATACTCCCACTTTACATCAAAACCATGTTCATAAGAAAATAGTTCAAATTTAGTGGGGTGAGAGGGTCAGAGGTGCATAAATTCCATGCATATTGAGGGTGGAGTGTGGGGATTGCCAAGGAAGTCATCCCCTATGTCTGGTCTTCCTTCTTCAGTTTTTCTTTACAAAGCCTCTCAGAGAAAAGGTACTGCATTTACTCAAATTTGACGCTCACCTTTTTTGACTAAATTACCTTGCCAAAATTAGGCTGCACATTAGATTAGTGTAATACCATAATCTTAGTGCTGAGCCAAAGCACTAAGCACTCTTATTTGAGGGGTATCATCTCTAATTTAACTCTCATAGCTCAATGCTATGCAGTGCTGGGATTTATAGTTTGGTGAGGCATCAGCATTCTTTGGCAGCCCCCATGATCCCAACCTACAGCCCCAGATTACATAGAATTGAGCAAGGGCAGTTAAAGTGGATTCCTTCTACAGCATAGGTGCACCCCAAGGTTTTCTTTTCCATTGCTGAAAGCTTTGGTGTTCTAACACTTCTGTTTTAAAAGAAGGAATTCTAAGTTGGCTGCAACAGTAATGCACACCTTTTTTGGTCAAATTACATTACATTCAACAGCATATACTTTTTTCATTTCAGGGTTTTGAAAATTGAGGTGTGCATTAGAGTCGGTGACACATTAGACTCAAGTAAATATGGGTATATGATGTGTTAAATATATCTCTTGAAATCTTTGGAAAGAAAAAATTGCACCAGATAAAACATCAGAGACAAAGGAGAAATCACAGGCGCTCAAACCATTGTTCAAAATGTCCCTCACTTTACTACTGATTTTGGCTTCACATATTGTTCTTACTTAGATCTTTTCAGAAAAAACATTATCACAGAATAACACTAGGCAAAAAATCCACTTAAAATCCGGTTTCTGCCTCCTGCAGAATTCTGGGGTTTGTAGTTTAGGAGGGAGTCTTTAACAACTTCACTAAACTACAAATCCGAGAATTCTGCAGGAGGCAGAAACTGGATTTTAAGTGATTTTTTTCTCTAATGTGATGAAGTGGTCAAGGTATGTCTACATTGTAAAATTAATGCAGTTTGACCCCACTTTAACTGCCAATGCTATGAAATCTTGGGAGTTGTGGTTGGTGAGGCACCAGCACTCTTTGGCAGAAAAGTCTGAAGACTTTGTAAAACCTACTACAACTTCCGTCATTTCATAGAATTGAGACTTAGCAGTTAAAGTGGTGTCACACTACATTAATTCTACAGTGTGGATTCACCCTAAGTCACAGCACAATGCTGAACTGACATCTAGATTTTAAAAACCCAACCGTCTTTGGCTACAGCACTTTCAGATATTTTGTGCTGATTCCCTGCATTTGTCATAAAACGTACAGATTTTCACACCATAGATCTTTGCTTTTCATTTTAACTTCTTTAGTCCTCCTTCAGACAAAGAATTCCCACTCGTTACATCTGCATTTTCACCCCATTGTGCCTGTCACTGAACTAGAGTTCTGGAAGGAAAGGGAATAAACCTATCTTAATGTTTCTAACCAAAAGGAAATTTCCTCCAAATGTTTTAGGCTGGTAGGAAATTTCTTTAGAAAACATTAAACTGGCTGCTTTTTAATGATGTGTTTAAAATAAACATTCCCAGATGGGATATATCATAGACAAGCCATGTCCTTCAGTGCAAGTGCCTTGTTTACTTTAAAATCTGAAACTAGCGACAAATGTGAACCAGTTTTTTATTTTTCAACACCTGGAAAAAATTACCAAACTCTTAGGTGTGCATTGTAATGGGAACAAGTGTGCAAGAGTGTGAATACTTAGGTTGCAATATCTATTTTGAAATTGTTCCCCCAAGTAAGCTTTTGATTTAGAGTTAATGAGATTCTAACTGGTTTTCTTTTTTTAAAAAATCAGTTGACATACCTCAGTAAATTTTGCACACATAGTTTGAACTCTTCTTAACAGTGTTTCAGATCATCATTTTGGCCTTTCAAATGAGTGATCACCCTGAATAAGTTGAATTATTAAACTTTATTAAAAAAAACACTCTGCAGGACAATTCACTGGTTTCCAAAACTGGTGTCCAGCCACTTTATTAGCCACCTAAATCCATGGATCTGAATGGGATTTAAAGCACATTGCATGTGAGCCTAAGAATCCACCTCAAATGGATTTAAGATACTGGGGTCTTTGTCTCTCCTTCTAACTGTACCTGAAAACTCCAGTTAGTTTAGAACATTGATTCCCAACCTGTGATCTATGGACCACCAGTGGTCCTCAAGAACTAAAGTATGGTCCACAGCCTCACCATTACAACACTGTTGCAACGAGGGCAACTGGTCTTGCAAAACCCTCTTATAGTGCCAAGGCAAAGGGGATATCAGGAGGAGAGAGGCTGACTACCCACGAAAGGCACAACAACAAGCCTCCTGACTGCTGCTTCTTCTCCTCCTCCTCCTCCCTCCCTGAGTGGAGCCATTCCATGTTGCACCTGGAAGCGGGGGCGCCTTGGTGTATACGTTTTTAGGCCTGTTCCTGAGGTTATTTGGGGTGCTGATTCAGAAATTTGCATTTGATAGACCTCATCAGCTCTAGATTATTAAATATGGTTTTCTGTGGGTGAGCAGATGGTGACTACTGGATGGCATATGTTTTGTATCAGAAACTAGAGCTAATGTGGTCTATCAAACTACAAGAAAGGAGATTCCATATAAACATGAGGAAGAACTTCCTGGCTGTTCAGCAGTGGAGCTCTCTGCCCTGGAGTGTGGTGGGGGCTCCTTCTTTGGAAGCTTTTAAACAGAGGCTGGATGGCCATCTGTCAGGGGTGCTTTGAATGCAATATTCCTGCTTCTTGGCAGGGGGTTGGACTGGATGGCCCATGAGGTCTCTTCCAACTCTATGATTCTATGATCCAATGCAATTTTCTGAATCAGCACCCCAAATAACCAACCCAACTCTAAAGTTGACCAAAAACTGATTCGTAACCATTTTGGTACTGTTAGAGAATCGTCTCTGGTCAAGTGGTCTCTGGTCAAAAAAAGTTTGGGAACCATTGTTTTAGAAAGTGTGCATTTACAACACCAGGGCTAGTGAGTGTGTAGCTTTGCAGATAGTATTGAATTCTTTATCCCATTATCCTTAACCAGTGTGTGATGGGAGTAATAATTCATAAACAACTTCCATGATTCCATAGCAATGAGACGTGGCTGTCAAAGTTGAGTAAAACTGCATTAATTCTACAGTGTAGATAATATCCCCCTCATTGTTACAGTTTTGTTGTGAGTAGAATACTGAGCTACAAACTCTTTCAATCATTTTAAAACAAACAAACAAACAAACAGACAGACAGACAGACAGATTTTGTCCAGCAACAGTGAGGCAAAAAGAGTATCAGAAAGTACAGCCTGAAACTCTTCTAAACTAGTTATGTCCAGATCTTGGAAGCCATAACGAAATACTTTCCAGTCATTAAATTCTCGTTATACAAGTCAGAACATGACAGGACTAAATGCTTGAAGAGCACTGTTAGATATTAGTACTTCTGCTTCTTCTGGAATGTGATGGAATGAGGCACATTATTTAAAAATAATGGGCCATAAAATAAAAGCCCTGAAGAGAAGAATGTGTCGACTCATAGTCTCCTTTCGTGTCTGACAACACTGGTTGGGGATGGTTCCACAAGAACATATGTTTTATTCATATTTATTAATGAAGCAAGGAGCAACTCAATAAAACTTATATTCTGGAAGTTGAGTTAGAGTAAAAATAATATCTAATAAGCAAAAGAGTACTAGATGCTTCCTATATATTTATGCTTTATCTAGAAATGCTATCTCTCTATTGACCTGGTAACATCATCAGTTTTTTTGTATGCAATGAAATGATAGATATTCAGTACATCTAAGACATTATTGAGACTTTTCTGTTTTCTCAGATGAAAAGTGCTAGTAATATATACCTGATGCATTACTCTTAATGCAAGGATGAGCAAAGAACAAGCCTTTTTACAGAACTCATAGGCTGCTAAGGCTCCCCAGGTTTATTATTATTATTATTATTATTATTAGTGCAAAATTTAGAACTGACATTATGAGTTGATGCCAAAATGTAAAGGCAAACTATTAAAAGAGCTATCATTAATGGGAGAAGCAACTAAGTGTCTTATAATCAATATTATAGTCAATACTGCAGTTGATTTATTTCCTTTTAGTTCATTTTTAATAGTTAATGCAATAGTCAGTGAACTACTAAGAATTATTAACATCACTTAAAATCAATGTAGGTATATTTAAGCTTCATTTACTTATAAACATAACTTTAATAATCAAGTTTGAATGAATATTTTAATGGATATACAGCTTTCCACATCCACTAGAATTAGGGCACTAGACCAATGCAAACGTGGAAAAACTAATTTAACCCCCCCCCCCCCCTTTTTAACCTGAAAGTACACCTCTTTAGGAATCTCTGAGACCTCCAGTGTGACTCTATGGTCAAGTTCTGCTATAGTTATGCTAGAGAACAAAAAGATTCATAGAATGAATCATATTAATCAAATCTGTGACTGTTAAACCACAAATGTGGAAAGCAAACTGGAAAAAGATTTTGTTTCTCATGACTTTCATTTCAGATCTAAGATAAACTGAACTGTGGATATATCTACATTTTGAAATTAATGCAGTTTGACACCAATGTGAGGTCCTTAGCCTTGTCCTCCAAAGAGTGCAGGTGTCTCACTAAACTACAACTCCCAGAATTCCATAACATTGAGCCATAGCAGTTAAAGAAATGTCAAACTGTAGTAACTCTACAGTGTTGTAGATTCACCCTATATTGGCTAAATTTGGTCCAATTTTCATTGACTTTCACTCATGCACACCTCCAACACTCCAGTACTGCCAGGAGTATTTACATTTACATGAACAATAAAATAGAAATGAACCTTGTGGATGACTGTGAGATCTTCCTGGGACTTAATATTAGGCTTGAGACCAGATCTATTTTTAGCCATTTTCGTTAGCCAATCCGGCTTCTTCTGTTTGTTTAGGTGCCCATAACAGCAAGGGGCCAGCCGTCACCGATTCCCGCCCATAACGGGACCACGTGGCAACCGATCTCAACTCCTCCTCCTCCTCCTCTATTCAGCACCACAGTTTAATCTTTTTTATTTTCCTTGATTTTTCTGATTCTTTTTATTTAGTGGGATTGACTAGGAGTTGGGGACGCACAGGACGGGTGGGTGGGGTGCGCATACACGTTTGGGGGCTTGGGAGAGTCACCCTTTTAGCTTTTTTTCTCTCCTTCCCTTCCTGTTCTTCAAATATTTCTAAAAGATAATAATTATTATTATTATTTCCAGCAAACCAAAAGAAAAGCCTCATTGTCTGAAAAATTCTACCACCTAGTTACCTCTCCTCTAAAGTAGAAAGTAGAAAAGGTTTTAAGGAAGCATTAAACCCGGAGATTGAAGCATGCCCACTACAGACAGTGCCTGCAATAGAGAAAAAAAAGAGGGCTCTTAAAGGAGATAGCTCCAGGTAAATCACTTTCTTTCCTGGGAAGTGGGAACCCTCCACAAATGCCTTGGAAAGCTGTGTGCAGGGAGAGAGCACACACACCTGCAACCTATCTCTTTTAGAGTAGAAAGAAAGAAGCTTTAACAAAGAATTAAAGCCAGTCTCCTCTACAGACAGAAGGAAAAGGATTGCAGAAAGAGTGGTATGTTAACTCTGGTGCTTTTAATCCAGGTCTTAATGAAGGATTTGGAGGGGGGCCTATGGGAAGTACCCCCCCCCCCATAATGGACCAGATCGGGTGCTTTCTTAAATCCATTGCTAACACCCAGGCTCCCTTGAAGGAAAAAAGGAAAGGCTCCCAGGAATGGAAAGGGGAGACTTGTAAGTTCCTCATTGCCACCAATGGGCCAGATCTAGCTGCGTTTTTCAGCTACGGACTGAAAACGGCTATCCAGCTACTCAGCCGTTTTCAAGAGTCGTGTAACAATTGATATAAGGGGTCTACTGGTATCCAGCCAGCAGAAACAGATTGAGTTTTAGCTGAAATGCACAAGCCTACTTCATATGATGGCAGAAAGAAAGGAAAACTGTCACTCTGCTCAAATGCTTCACTTTTAAGGTTTCATCTTGCATCCTTCTGGCTATCGGAGAATATGAAACACCTTTGTGGAAGGATTTGGCTTTAAGGAAATCCCATTTGAGGCCTTAAGCTCTTGCTGTTTTATTAAACTGAATTTTAATGCAGGGCTGGACAAAACTTGAGAGTTGCATCTGAAGAGTCTGACACCTTTCCCCCCCAGAAAATCCATTCATTCCTCAAATGGTAAATCCTTTCATTCCTTGAACATCCAGACAGAAGACCATATATACTTCAGTAAGTCTTCCTTGTTGAGCTATATAAACCCAGTTCAATGGCTTTTAACCATAATCCTGTATTTTATTTAATTTTTATAAACAATTTACTACTATTTAGTACTCTTTCAGCATATTATATATTTTATTACCATTTTTGTTATTATTGAATGAGATTCCCATAGGTGATCGATACATTAAACATTTGCATTACATGATCGAGGATGATTACATCCTTGATTGCCTTTCCCCCCTCCCAATGTAAGGTTGGTATTTTCTAGATACTTTAAACTTGAAAGATATCAAGTTTCCAAGCTATTTGGTTATCTTACTAGAAACCTGGGCAAAGCTTAGAAAAGGTTCTGGGATTAAAGCACCCAGAAGTCTTCCAGCCAGCATAAAGGACAGTGGAATTATCACAATGTTTCTGAGCATGTGCTTATCATAGGAATTTGGTTTTAAATATTAGAGTTGAGTTCACACGTTCCAGTTACAAGTCTCCCCACCCAAAAAAGGACCATTTTATTTTTATTACTCCCTCAACAAACTTTCTTCAATCTCAACAGTCTGATTCAGAAGCAGAAAAGCAATTCCATTCGTTGCTGTGGCTGTTCATTGAAGGTTTTGACAAACTGGTGCTGTTAATGTGTTTGTTTGCTTTTTATTGGAATACTATTTAATTTATTTACTTGCTACAATTTAACATTTAATTACGCTTTGCAATGTGCTGCCATGGGAAGCCTATTATAGTATGCCAGTAATAACAATAATTTGCAATTTCCTGCCCTGGAGGTTAGAAATCAAAAAACTAAGAATTCCATCTCTGTGCAAAGAGAGGAAAGAATAAAATGTGCAGGTCTGAATTCTCTTTCTGAGAAAAGGTCAGCCAAAACAAGATAAGGAGAAAGTGATACAGATCCAACTTCTCCAAAAGAAGCCATTTGTGAAATCCTATTTGAGATACCATCTGAAAGAGGTGAAAAGGAGAGGTTAAACTGATTTATTTCATATCTTGTAGATGGACTGAGGGTATTTTGTTTTGTTTATGTTTGTTCATTTGCATAAAAGTAGAGATTTTTTAAAAGTTTATTACATTGGGACATATGCACTAATTAAGAGGACAAAGTGGTCAGGATAGGCTTTTGTAGAGTAAGCCGACTTCTTCCATACATCTGAGGGCCCTTCTACACAGGCCAAATAACCTGTGATAGGTAGTGGATTTATCAGACACATCCAAACAATGTCTTATGTAAACCTGGATTAATGCAGAGTAAACTGAAATTTCCCAGTTCTCTCCACATTAATTTGACATATGGAAAGATCCAAACCTTAAACTAAGGTATGGATTTTTGCAGGTTATGGGCCCATGGGAAGTCTTGGAGGTCAATCCTCACAGCTATCCTGGTTTTTTGGGCTCCTAGAGCCCGAAGGAGAGGGAAGGTGCCCCCTCCTCCTCCCCCTCCTCCTCCTCCCCCTCCCATTTCCCAAAAAATAACTTACCAGAGGAGCCTGACGCCAGTGCAGGACTCTTTGCAGACTACTCCTGATGCACAAAAGTGATGTGTCAGGAGGTTTAAAAACATTTTAAAGAGAAAGTCCCATGGAGCCCATCAAATGATGCAAGACTACTTCTGGCCATTCCCCATGAGACTCTGTCTTTAAAATGTTTTTAAAATGTGTAGAAACTGAGGTTTTTGGAGTCAGGGAGTAATCATCTTCAGAGCTACCAATTCATGCAGAAAAGGGCTACAGGTGCTTATTTTAACGTGGAATGGGAACTAGCAAATTCCCCCATTTTAGATCCTTGTGGTATATTAAAGAATGGACGATCTTGTGTGCAGTCTCTAAGGCTGCTCCCAAACAGCTATATAAAATACATATTGAACGAGATTATATGGCAGTGTGGACTCGGGCAATCCAGTTCAAAGCAGATATTGTGGATTCTGGGTTATATAATAAAAATAATATGGCTGTGTGGAAGGGCCCTTAATGTAATTGATGCTCCTTTTTGCCATTAATCCTCTTGCATGAAACCTTTATGGTAATTTTTAAAAATATTTTATTTTTCAGGAATTGTGCAATTTTGATATATCACCAATTTGCTGTAACGATATTTTCCCCCCTTTTTTGACCTGGGATTTCCCAATTTTGATTTTGGACTTTAGCAATTGTGAAGTTTTCCCTTTTTAATAAATAAAAAGATAATGTGGAATGGGCAGGGAATACACTTGCCCGTGTGATAGTTCCAAATGAGATGGATTTGTATAGAAATGGGTGAATATGTCATCCGTTTTTCTTAAAAACAGAAAGGAATAAAATGTTACAGTGAGAAGACGGCTCCCTCTGCTTTCTGCCCCAAATAGGATGAGGTCCTAAGCAATTATATAATATAGTTTGTTAGGTAATGGGGTTTCTGCACAATTGGCTTGCCCAAGTCTTAATCTGCTCTGCTACAGATGATGTTATTTGCCAATTGCTAACCATAATTCCTAGTTGTCAACTCAAAACACTGTTCTCAGCAGTTGAATTTAAGAGCTGTATTTGGCATAAGTAATACCGAATGAATAACATCCCCACTCCCATATAGGAAGAAACAAATGATATAAAGTTTTATTTTGAACCAGTTGATCCCAGGACACACCTGTTGTTTCTCTCCGTTGACTGGATGTGCAACTTCTCCAAGGCTTGGGTGAGGTTACTTTTACTGCTAATTGCAAACTTTCTTTCCTGCACATGATAATTGCATACCACTATGCTATGTAATGCCCAGTCCCTTCAGGGACAACATCGAGTTCCAGTTATTTTCTCATTTGCTTTTCAAGTGCGGGTTACACATGAAATTAAAAAACGTTATCCTCTTTCCATTGCCAGGCCCTAGTGATGCTCATGCTGGTGATATAATGAACTGGCCCTCAACTGGAATCATGCTGAAGGTCAGTTCCTTGCCTTCCCAAATGAAATATGGCTGCACTGACCTTGGCTGAAGCTTTATTGTTACTCACTGTCATGATGGGAGAGCCAGAGCCAGTGACAATTTGTTCATGCAGTGTAAAATATATTATTGAGTCTTTCAGCCACACTGAGAATTCTTTAATGATCAGCAGATGTTGCCGGCATTCATTTTCTTTGGACCAAAAGAGGATCGGCTCAGTCTGTCCCAGGATCCTTTTGGTCTTTCAGTGATGTCTCAAGCCCCACCGCCTAGCTAAATTGGTGTTTGCTCCCTCATGAGTTATTGCAGCCAAGGAAACTGGAGAGCTTCAGCTGTGTTTTCTTGTGACCTGGTGTCACCCTGAAGTCAATATTGGCTCTTCTCTTTCTCTCATTTGTCTTTAGCACCAAAAAAACATTTTTGATTTATTGACAGTGAAACCAGGTAATCAATTTCAATGTTCCTGGATTAGTTTATGAAAACAAAGTGTCCCTAGTTTAACAAATTGTTCACATCCATTATGATACTTGGAAGGAAGATCCAGATTCAGAATTTGGTGTTGAAACATTGGACGTCAACCCAATATTCATAATAGTGTTAACGACAATCTGATGGGCCAATCTGAGAAAACAAAGACACCAACATTGGAAAGAATGAGTTGCAAGCAATACTATCTAGGTACTTTGGAGTAACAAGGGTGGGATGAAGTGACATATCAAAAGTCTTTGTAATGAGCACCAGTTTCTAATTCCTTTCAAAGGTTAATTTTGAGAATTTTAGTAGCATTTCTATAAGAATTTCTCAAGAGTTGACCTTTGAAAAAAGTAATGGAAAGTAATAGGAAAATAACCTGTAGGGCAACAAGGAATATAATGCATTACCTTTGCAACATCACAATGAGTGAGGGAAAAGCTTATTTGCCAAACAAATTACTTTTAGAAATTAATTTTCCAAGGTCTAATAAAAGGTGTCTCTTTGTTACTGCTATGTTTTGTGAAACATGTAGTGTAATGAAAATCACCCATAGTTCACTTTTTATCTGTTCAGACATTGTCTTGCCGGAGAAAGAAAATATGCCATGCAAATGATCTTTGCCTCTGGGTTGGCCTAACATGGAGTGGCTTGGACATTCAAATGTGGACAAGATGCCTTCAATTGGCAGGCATTACTTTATAACTTGAATACTGAAATACAGCAGTGTAGAGGATCTCATCACACAGTCCCAGGGTCCAATCCACACTGGGCCCTTACTTAAGATTAGGAACTTACTAGGTGTCTAACTAATTCGGAACAAAGCAGGAAACCATTATTTGGTCGCCTCAGGTAAAAGTATGTCAGGTCCCACATATTTGGACCTGTCTGGAAGGGCCCCCTCAGTTGGGAAATAGATATTAACTCTTCATACAAGTAGCAAACTGAGATAATTAGAATAACCGCAGCAGTGGCAGATCTCTCTTACTAGGACACAGCAGCTGTTTCAGAGTTCCCCACATTTACAATATTTTTCTATGTGGAAAAACACACACACAAAATGGAGGCAAGACATACAAGTGTTACGTATGGATTAAGGTATTTTTGAGCCATCCATATTTTTTTGTGAATGAGACAGGGATCAAGAACACAATAAAAGCCCTATCTGGAATAATCCAAAATATTTTGCCTGCAGTTCCCCCGAGAGGTTTCAGAATTTGGGTGCAACCTAAGTCAGAGATAGGTATCAGACTTGCAAATTAGTGGTCATTTTTATAATTTCTATGTGATATTGTTTTATACTCATGTACCGTTTATGTTATATGCTGCACCTTGGGTTTCCTTTGAAGCCGCCCGAGTGGGGAGATGGTGGTGGGATATAAATAAAGTTTATTATTATAATATTATTATTAAATCCCTTTTTGCATTTAAAGCATTAAACGCAAAAGATATACTAAATACAAATGAAGCTGAAAGAACTGCCCACGTGAGTGCACTTCTTTCAAAAATACATTAAACATACATATTAATTTGGTATTTGATTCCATACTGCTCTGACTGTACAAAAACACTGCTTTCAAATTACTATTGTGTTTATTGTAGATCTTTTTGGTCCCATTCAGCTAGCCATGCACCAGAGTTTTGAGTATTCCATGCATTGAGGATGGGGAAGAATTTCTGTAATAGATTATGTGTATTTATTTCATCCCAAAGCAATTGAGTCTTTAAGATCCATTTCAGTTTTGCCTACTGTTTTTCCTTAGGTCACGTTATTTTATTTTAATTGGTGAGTTTTTCCCTAATGAGTTTTCTCTGTGCCATGGTTCCAAATATGCTTATAAAATATAAAAGGCATCCAGATGACATGCCATAACCACATAAATAGATTTGGTGTGAACAAATAACTGGTGTTTTCAACTTTTTTTTTTCTGGCATCCCTCCACTGGGCCTTGGCCCATGACTGGAGGAACTCACAAGTTCACTGCGTTCTTGATTCATTGACTCATGCCTTTTCATTTTTCCCACCCCTCATTTTTATAATTACTTGGTTTTGTCTGGATGCTTTTCTGTTCTTGTTTGCAAGCATAGAGATAAAATAGTTTTATTGGCAATAGGAAATAAGAAGTTATTTTGCATTCTTATGATTTATTTGATTCCCATCCTATTCCATGGGATCAGGGCAAGTACGATTTGCTAATAAGGGAAGTCGTTTTTAAAATGAGAAGGAAGGGTTTATTGACAAAACTAAGGGGACAGGGAGGGGATGAAATGTGCTGTGGGGAGAAATTCTTAGGAGATGAACGATATAAAACAGACAGGCACATAAACACCAAAGCCCTAATCCAAAATGGGGAAAAGCCTCAAGTATGAAGACAGTTCTTTTGGTTTTGATTTTCCCTGCAGATCCCCAAGTTTGCGTCCAAACTTCTTGCAGTATGTCATTTCTCACACTCCTCCCCTCCCTTGAGTCCAGGAGATCCGGGGAGCGCTTTTTCAGCAGTGATCTAACTACTGCTTCTTTTAAACAATATGGTAAGTTTCCCTCCCTAGAGATGCATTAATAATTTGTTGCATCTTCTTGGTATCTCCATTGTTTATCCCATTTAAAATTATAGAGTTCCCTATTATCCACGTTTTTGGGTATCTAATCCATACAAAGCCCAGGAGTGTATCCTTGTGGATATGGGAGCCAGAATTCATTTAGACCAGTTCATTAACTCAAAGTGGTGGTTCCTGAACTCAAGTTGGTCCAACTGCCAGACACTAGAGATTTTCCAGAAAGGCAATGGTTGTAGCCAATGGATCTAAACAGAGTACTGGTTCCTGGAATATTGGGGGGGGGGACCCAAAAACATTCAGTCCTCTATTTCAAATAACATATAAGCATTTATGCAGAAGAGATCATATCATTACACTAGCTAAGATTTCCAAGCCACATTCATGCAGTCAAAGCCTATTCCTTCCCACACCTTCCTGAAATACTTACTACAAGTAACAAATAAGATCAACCCCAGAATGAGATCATTTATTTTCCAGCATATTAAGGCAGACTCCTTCCCAATCAACTTGTGTATCAAATGAACTTAGGAATATGAAGAGAAGCCAAACAAGAATCATTATTTTGCTCAGACAGGTTTAAGGGGAACAGTAGAACTTCGTGTACTCATCACAAGGGGGAAAGAATGCTAAAACTATCAGACTCCAAATGTTTTAAGTACTTACTTGTTTCCAATTATGTGTTTTTAATCTACCAGAATTTTCCCCACAGCTTTCAAAAGTGTGACATGTATGCTTGTACTCTTGTAGGTACAGGTTTTAATACAGAACAAGCCCCACTAGGAATTATATGCCTCTCGTAAGGCTGTGAATTCCCCTGGCCTTCCTGGATTCTTTGTGGTGTGTCCCATGCAGGCACAGCTTGTTTAAGAAGTATTCAAGCCTGAAAGCTATCTTTGCCTACTGTTTTCATCAACTATTCCTTTATTCCTCAGTGCCTAGTGTACCATCATAGCTTTCCTTGGAGGTCCCTCTACACTCAGGATTGGATTTGGGAAACAGAAAGGGAAGCACACAGAGTGGAGGGCTCCTCTATTTTCACATAAAGTCCCTATGCTTGAACTGTACTGTATGCATCCCCTTATATATGATAGATGTACCCAACACATACAGTTCGCTCATTTATTTATTGTGTCAAAAGCGAGTTGAAGGTACAGTTAACATGTATTTAAAAACACAAAGTATAAAAACTTGGCATTATGCTAATGTCCTTTGATCAAAAACTGACCAATTGAGAATGCCTCTGGTGTCGCTGTAAGAAGGTCCTCCATTGTGCATGTGGCAGGGCTCAGATTGCATTGTAGTAGGTGGACTGTGATTTGCTCCACACTCGCATGTCATGGACTCCACTCTGAAGCCCCATTTCTTAAGGTTGGCTCTGCACCTTCCAGGTCGCCCAAACTTCTGTGTACCCAGGAGGGCGTTTCTCATCCGGTCTCAGTCACTGATAAAAATTCTGTTTTTAACCTGCCACTTTTGGATTCTCATTTGCTGAGGTGTTCCTTTGAGTAACTCTCTCAATCTCAGTAACTCTCTCAATCTCAAGCTGCTTCTTGATTTAAGCCATTGGCATGCTGACTGATATCCGAACAGAGGATGGGCGTGGTCTGGAGATGTCACTGCCTTGGTCCTTTCATTATTGGCTGCCACTTCCTGATGGATGTCAGGTGGTGAAACACCAGCTAAACATTATAATTTCTCCAGTTGTGTGGGGCGTAGACATCCTGTGATAATGCGGCATGTCTCATTAAGAGCCACATCCACTGTTTTAACATGGTGTGATGTATTCCACACTGGGCATGTGTATTCAGCAGCAGAATAGCAAAGCGAAAAGGGAAATGTTTTCACTGTATCTGGTTGTGATAACCAGGTTGTTCCAGTCAGCTTTTGTACAATATTATTTCTAGCACCCACTTTTTGCATGATATTCAAGCAGTGCTTCTTATAAGTCAGAGCATGGTCCAGAGTGACTCCCAGGTATTTGGGTGTGCTGCAATGCTTCAGTGGGATTCCTTTCTAGGTAATCTCCAGAGCTTGAGATGCTTGACTGTTTTTAAGATAAAAAGCACATGTCTTTATTTTAGATGGATTAGGAATCAGCTGGTTTTCCCTGTAATAGGCAGTAAGAGCACCTAAAGCATCAGAGAGCTTCTGTTCAACCATTTCAAAGTTCCCTGCTTGAGCGGTAATGGCATGATCATCAGTGTAAATGAAACTCTCTGTCACTTCTGGCAATGGCTGGTCATTTGTGTAAATGTTAAACACTGATGGAGCAAACACGCTCCCCCTGAGGCAGGCCATAAAAATAAGTCAATGTAATAACTGATCAGCTGCAAGTATGATTCTTAACACAATCGCTTAAGTGTTGTGTGCATAGTGGGGCAGCAACTTATGAAGTCTCAGTGGCTCACCACAAATCAGCAAATATATTGATATTTCCCTACAATTATTTCATAGAGGTCTTTCCAACCATTACCAGATCATCACCAAAACAAAGTGTTAATATCAACAAGGATTGTGACAGCGTGAATGGCGCCACCTATGTATAGAACTGTTAGTTGCAAGATTTAAACTGTTGTATTATGCTTAATCCTGCCCCCTTTTACACTGCTTTTGTATAGTTGTATGGATTGGTTGCTAGTAGCTGTCAATCAGTACTGTTTGGCTCCACCTCTTCCTGCAAGAGGGGAGAACTTCCTTTTTCTATTCATTCTGCCATCAGAGTTCGTACCAGATAGATGTGAGTAAAAGACTTGATTCTAAAGGACCCTGATTTAAGTTACCTCTTAGCACCAGTTCTGAGGTTTTTTACCCCTGGGACTCATGCTTTATGTCCAGATCGTCCTGGACAATTATTGAGGAGACCCAGGTGCCTTCAAGTCAGTTCTTTTGGCACCAGAGGAATATCCTGAATTTTCAAAACATAGGCCATCTGAACTGGGGTTGTGGTTTGCTCCAGCATTCACAGCCATTGAGGAAAGAGGAAACTTGGTCAGGCTTCTCAGCTTCAAACCCCTTGGACCCAGGACTGATTGAGACTGTAATGTATGTTTTCCTTCGCCCCTCTAAAGTTTTCCAGCTCATTGCTTTGAAGAAATGACTTTGTGATCAATAAAACTTATTTTGAGCTATTTACAACGTTTTGGGTTTTTGGGAGTTCCAGTTTCCTATAGGAGGGCAAGAAGCAATCCCTTGGGGGAAAAGTGCCACGTCCATCCCTCCTTTATTGAGAATAATAGCCCCCAGGCGCGACAGCACAAGGATCAATAGTAAACCAAGGTAGTTCACTGCAACAACAGCAACAAAAAATTCTTGTGGCACCTTTAAGACTTACAAATTTGTTAGGTCCTGAGTTATGATGAAGTATAGTCTACTTCACCAAAGGAACAAGAGTGTTATCTTGAGCTCATGGTTGCAGAATGAAAACAGTGAGGTCAGAAGGGGAACTGAAAAATAGAAAGTAATTAATTGCTTTGTTATCAGAAATACTAGATTGGAGAAATTAGGAGGTAAAGGGGCATGTCAGCAAAACCTTTCTTATAAAAATGCTTTTAAAATTCCTTGCATAAACGTATAAGCAGGAGAGTGTGATTTTAAAGTAGATAAAAAGATTTTCACAGTGATTGGAGGCACAGGGTCTCTGATCCAGAATGAACTACAGTGGAGGACTAAGGGCTAAAGCTCCTTTATGAACCAATGGATCTTGTAGTCCAATGACACCTGGATAACCACAGATTCTTCTCCATTTTGGCACAAAGCATATTTTTTCCTAGACAGAATAGCTTCAGAGCTGTATATGGTCCATAACCAAGCTCAAGCATCCCGAGCCAAATAAACTGGATTTACTTTCCTGTATTCAGATCTTGTGCCTGGTCATCTCAATGTTGAAGGAGGAAAGGGAATTATAGAAGACTTTTAATCAGAGTATCCATTGCCTTGTGTCTTAGATCTGGGTTACAAGACTTGAGAAACTGTTCTGGGAGGATAAAACAACTCTTGGGTCTCACAATATTTGTAAACCTCTGGGTTTCAAAAATGCTGACAGACAGACCTTTCTTTAAATGAATCCTGCCTACATCTCTGGCTTTGTTCTGCTGCTCCCAATATGCTTGTTATAACTCTGCCTGGATATGAAACCTGAGATTCCTAGACTTTGTGCACATGACAAACAAAGCAATGCCTGACTCATGTTTCTGATAACTGCAGACTAATGCAGCTCCTCAGGTATCTGGTGAAGTGCATTCATAATTCATCCCTGATCTCAAATGTAATAAGAAAAGAAAAGGATACAACTTTAGAGCAGAAAAGACTCACAAAGACTGGACATATGTGTATTTTTACCCTTAACTTCTTTCCCCTTTTGTTGAAGCTGAATAAAATGTAAGGCATCAGAGTTCCCTCTAAATATGCATATTGATGTCTTGTGGTTTGAGCATTGGACTGCAAATCTGGAGACCAATGTCCAACTCTACCACTCTGTCATGGAAACCCATAGCGTGACCTTGGCTTAGTCACACACTCTCAGCCTCAGAGTAAGACAAAGGCACCCCCCCCCCAAAAAACCCCCCAAATATTTTCAAGAAAACCTCATTATTGTTTCAATTTAGAGTTGAAAGTGGCTTGAAATATAACAACAAGAACAACAAGAACAACAACAACATGAGGTCAAGCCCAGCAATTACAATAAAACAAAATAAAATACATACAGCAGGTAATATCTCAAATAAAATACAAACAATAAGAAATAATACAATAGGGTAAACACAGGGTGTGAAATAAAATAAAAAGTTAAAAACAAAGAGTTGAGCACAGTGGGCTGGGCCAAATGCAGGGATAAAATCATGCAACCATGGGTGAGATAGGTAAATAGAGTAGTATATCTGGTGTGAGAATCAGATGGTACAAACGATGGGGTTTAATTTTTCACTAGGGAATGAGGTAAAATGCATCAAGAGGACAAATTTGTACTGGGACGGTCATGGTATGGGGATTTGTGAAGGCACACAGAAACAATATTGAGGCCAAACACCTTGTCAATCAGCTAGATGCAGATCTAAATGCTTCCTGAAGTAGACCACAAGTCGACACAATAAGGTTAAAAGAGGCAGGGCCCATGGTTTTCAGACCATGTGCTCAAGCAAGTTACTTGGGGCTTACATTTTAAGTCATTTTGCAGGAATGTCCAAACTGTCTTCAAGAGCTGAGGTCAATTGTATATGCCCAGACTGCAGGTTACTCCCCGTTTCTGTCCATCTAACCACCCCAGGATTTCCCTCCCTGCAATTTACTTATGCCATAATCCACAGGAGGAGGCCAGCCTTGCATGCCACCCCCTCCTCTCACCCCTTATCACTTGAATGTAGTACTGTAGCATCAGTGAATTCAAATAAAGATCACAGTGTGGGTTGTTGTAAGTTTTTCAAGCTGTATGGCCATGTTCCAGAAGCCTTCTCTCCTGACGTTTCGCCTGCATCTATGCCAGGCATCCTCAGATTTTGTGAGGTCTGTTGGAAACTAGGAAAATTGGGTTTATATATCTGTGGAATGTCCCATTTTCCTAGTTTCCATCAGCGCTCACAACCTCTGAGGGTGCTTGCCATAGATGCAGGTGAAGCATCAGGAGAGAATGCTTCTGGAACATGGCCATACAGCCTGAAAAACTTACAACAACCCAGTGATTTTGGCCATGAAAGCCTTCAACAATAAAGAGATCACTATCCCTCGAAGAAAGACGCACACTATCACATCTGTATAGGTAAGCCAAGTCTGCACATATGTCCAGATGAGTGATAGAAGCATACACAATAGTTTGTGTGCAATAGATTAACTGCTCTGCCTTGTTAGATCCAGGATTGGCCTGATTAAATGTTTGGAGATTGTATGACAATAATCTTTGCAGACGTGCTGCTGCTGATACAATTTCATTGATAACAGATTGGCAGCTGCTGAAGATCTGTTGGAACATTGTGTCACCAGAATTGCTATTGTTAACCAGTTCTCCATTTTATGAGTCAATGTACCCTACTTGGCTAGTTCATTATGTGATGAAAATCTGGATGGATTATACATACAAGGCAGTTTTTCATAGGAAAAGATGGTTGCCTGCATTGCTCATTTAGCAATTTGCAACATCTTTAGTACAGATGCAAAACTTTATGCTTCTGTCATTGAATCCATAATATAAAAATGGCAATGTTCTGTAATAGAATCATTTTATTTATTTATTTAAAACACTTATATTCCGCCCTTCTCACCCCGAAGGGAACTCAGAGTGGAGCACAACATATACATGGCAAACATTTAATGCCTGGGTACAATACATAAACATTAAAAAACATTTATCTAAATATTAAAATACACCATTTAAAATAACACAATTTAAAACCGTCCTAGCCATCCACATCAAATCCAATTGGCCCTGTCATCTTTCCCATTGTCGCTTCATTGCCATGTCCCGAAAGCTTGGCCCCACAGCCAAGTTTTTACCATCCTTCTAAAGGACAGGAGGGAGGGGGCCGACCTGATCTCACAAGGAAGGGAGTTCCATAGCCGGGGAGCAATCACCGAGAAGGCCCTGTCTCTCGTCCCCACCAATCTCGCCTGTGACAATGGCGGGACGGAAAGCAGGGCCTCCCCAGATTATCTTAATCTCCGGGATGGTACATAGAGGAAGATTAAGATCCTCCGGGGAGGCCCTGCTTTCTGTCCCGCCATTGTCACAGTCGGAAGACATCTCGTGGGCCATCCACTAAAACGAGCTCTCCTCCGCAAATAATCTGTCTTGGTTTATCTCGTGTTTATTTCGCCTGAGTTTTTAATCTGTTTCTACCCAATTTTCTTTTATCCATTACACGTAGCTCGCTCATGTTACTGTGATTGTGTTTATTGTGTTTATTGTAATTTTATATTGCTATGTTGTCTTTTGTTTTATGTAATTGCATTATTATTGTTTATTACTTGCATTTTCAGTTTTGTTTTATTTCATATAATTGTTGTTTTGGGCTTGGCCTCATTTAAGCCTCACCAAGTCCTCATCGGGGAGATGGAGCGGGGTACAAATAAAGTTTATTATTATTATTATTATTATTATTATTATTATTATTATTATCCAGTCCAACCCCCTGTCAAGAAGCAGGACAATCACGTTCAAAGCACCCCCAACAGTTGGCCATTCAGCCTCTGTTTAAAAGCCTCCATAGAAGGAGCCTCCACCACAATCTGGGGCAGAGAGCTCCACTGCTGAACAGCTCTCACAGTTAGGAAGTTCTTCCTAATGTTCAGGTGGAAGAAAATCAATTTCTCTCTCACGTGTGTATTCTCTAACTTTCTTTTTTCTTTGTCTGGTTACCACAAAAAATAAGATTTAAATCACATCAATAATTATCACAACCATAATATTTCAATTACTCCAATAAGCAATGTACTTTGATTCCATTGTTTAAAAGCTTCATTAAAAGGTGATGCTTCCAAGCTGTTAAAATGGATAACGGTGACCAAAAATGTGACAGTCCAAACTGCATATTATAATATCCAATAATAAGTTCATAGCTCAAGTATAAAATTTGCTGTCCTTAATTCTGTGTATGATTTAATATTTTAGATTACAATGACAATTAAATAATAAATTAGAATAAATTGTATCCTTTCTTGCATTATCTATATCAGTGGTTCCCAACCTGTGGCCCATGGACCATCAGTGGTCCGCAAGAACGAAAATGTGATCCACGGCTTCACCATTACACCATTGCCTCAAAACTACATGGCAACAAGAGTGACTGGTCTCACAAAACTCTCTTATAGTGCCGAGGCAACGTGGATGTTGGGAGGGAAGAGGCTGACTACCCACTAAAGATTACTACCACCACATCAGCTCTAGATTATTAATTATGGTTTTTTGTAGGCAAGCGGATGGTGACTACTGGATGGTATATGTTCTGTATCAGAAACTAGAGCTGATGTGGTCTATCCAATGCAGTTTTCTGAATCAGCACCCCAAATAACCAAACCAAATCTAAAGATCTCAAGATTCGTAATCCTTTTGGAGAGTGCTCCCTGGTCAAATGGTCCCTGGTCAAAAAAAGTTTGGGAACCACTGACCTATATCATGTATAAAGCTTACTCTTACAGGAGATATAAGGTTCATATTAACTAATCAGCACTTAATACTAATTGTCTTCCCTAGGAATATCATATAGACAACATAAACCATAATATATGACTACTGAAATCATCTGAATTAGTCCTGCTTGTGACCATTTAACTCCTGAACTACATGGATCTTGTATCACTGTAGGAAATTGTATGTTAAATGTGAGTAATGGCAAGGGAAGCCAGCCCACATGGTAGGTTTCTGTGAGCATTCAACATGATGGTATGCACTCAAGGTCATTCAGTTTTATATGGAAAAAGTGATATCAGCCTGCAAAATTAATCATGTGCTAAGCAGTCCCCAGTTGTAAGAAAATTGAAGATGCTTCAAAGCCAAATGAACAAAGCTCTGTTCATAACTTGGAACATGGGTTGACATTGCTCTGGTTGAGGATTGCTCAAGAGAAGCCAGATGTACTCAGAGCTAGAGGGTCACCATGATAACTCCAACGTTTTCTCTCTGCTGAGGGAGAAAATAGATCTGGCCCTTGGAAATTATTTAGTGACGTCTTTCTGGCAAATTTGCACGTCAAGGTAATTAGCAGCTGTGCAGCAAGATGGTGGGCAGATGCCGTTGTCTCAACTTCCGCTTGTGGCTGCCAGTCTCCTACAATCATAGCTATATCAAGCATTGCATCGTGAGTTAAAATGTCAGCAAACAGAGATAAAAAGAACTTCAAAACTGATGGAAAACAGCCTTCTTGGACTCCAGACTTTACAAAGGAAAGCACAAAGAAGAGTGATATACTTTTAATGTTTGTAGAAGGACCCTCCTATAAAGTTGACTGTTTTGAAATTCCAAAAATTAACTTAAGTCGTTTTCAAGATATTTCAGCTCCTTGGCCTGCATAAATTTAGAAAGGAATTATATTTAACTGCTGGATTTGAATTATTCTTCTGCAGTCCTGTAAGTAAACCCTCATGATCAAATCCTCAAACATAAAAAGGTGTGACTAAAATGCCGACATTTTCAGAATCTTGCTGAAAACCGATTCGAGCTCAGTGGGATGTTTGACTACATGGAAGGTGAGGCAAGGCATTTGAAGTTTTAGTCCAGGACATTTGAAAGACATATCTCTACATTTTGAGAAAATGGCTTCCAACACCCTTGGCTTGATAGCAGTGTCACAAAAAAACAACAACAACAAATATTTGTGTCTCCCCATGAATATTAATTGCTGATTAATGCCTCTTTAAAAAGAAAAATAGGGTTACATATTTTTATAGCAGCAATACTTCTATAAAATACAACAGGATAGCTAATACTCTAGAAGACAGGAGCAGAATTGAAAACAATCTTAACAGATTAGGGAGATGG
Source organism: Anolis sagrei (assembly GCF_037176765.1). Classification (NCBI taxonomy): domain Eukaryota; kingdom Metazoa; phylum Chordata; class Lepidosauria; order Squamata; family Anolidae; genus Anolis; species Anolis sagrei. Next base: position 106,702,694 of record NC_090021.1, on the reverse strand, counting down.
GCCAAAAGTAACAAAATGAATTCAACAGGGACAAACGGAAGATACTCCACTTAGGCAGAAAAAATGAAATGCAAAGATACAGATTGGGGGATGCCTGGCTCGACAGCAGTACCTGTGAAAAAGATCTTGGAGTCCTCACGAATAACAAGTTAAACATGAGCCAACAATGTTATGCGGTGGCTAGAAAAGCCAATGGGATTTTGGCCTGCATAAATAGGAATATGGTGTCTAGATCTCAAGAAAAATTATATCCAATTTAACCTGTGCCTGATGTCTCCTCTTCCCTTCCATATGAAACACAAGATGGAGCAACATCTCACTTGACTTCTTCCACTGGATGATGTGTGGTCATGTAAGAAGATAGCTTTGCTTGGGAGGTAGATTGGTGGGTGAGAAAATAAGATGAAACAGTCAAAATGATGAAAACCATTCTGTGGAAGAAAATGAGGGTGAGGATATAGTTTGGCATAAAGTGGCTTCTCTTCCATTAAAGGGTGAAAATCCTATTCTGATATTTAACAAAGATAGTACCTAACATGACAGAGCAAGATGAGATGAGAAAGGGAAAAGCAGGAGAAAAGTGGAACAAGCTAATGGGATGCATCTATATATCCAACTTCAGCAGGAGCAGGCAAAGAGTCATTTGTGTACAAACTCAGCATGTGAATCAGCTCGAAGGATTTTGGAGGGGGTGAAAAACATGGAGATGAGTTTATCTTTCACATCTTTAAAGTGGCAACAGCTTCTCTCTCTTCCAATCACAAATGTAACTGCATAGGGAAGCAGATGGCATGTATACACATGACATTTTTCCTCCATAAATATTGTGTTAGTGCATATTCTAGATAACTATTTCCAATAGTTTGGTTCACATAACACACAAGCTTAAACATATTAGTGTGGAAATGTGTTTGATCAATACCAGGTATGCATGGAGTATGCACGCTAGGAAACTGTGCTTTGGTGTGGTAAGTGCAAATCTAAATCCTCACAAACACATGGAGCACTTCCTAAGCTGCCTACGCAAAATTGGAAAATATCCGAGGGCTGGGAGGCTGATGATAAACTTTTAAAAGTGGACGTAATGTGGAATTGATCCTTCCTTCTAACAAACTATGTATTTCTATAACGTGACTGCATTTCATCTGAAAAAGAAAAGGTTGTGGTGAACATCAAAGCAGAACGACTGAAGTATTTGCAATGATTAATGAATTAACATTGTCAAGTAAATGAGCTATTATGATGCCCAGACGCTGCTATGGGAGAGAATTCAGGACCAATTGTTATACGGGGGTTTTTTTCCTGAGGTTCACTGACTTGAAGGGAACTGCAGCTGTAAGAATGGTTTCACTACTTCAGGTCTGTCAACTCCACAACTGATTTTTCTGAAGAATTCCTCCCAAACTTCTATTGATTGATTTCAGATGGGGAATTCATTCTATGCTGTCAAGAAATACCAGATGCCTACTAATCTAAATTCTTTTTTCTTTGGTCCTGTGAAAGAGATGGAGGGGGTACTTGCTGGCAACATGTACTCTCCGCAACATCAGGATGTATAGTGTATACTTTTCAATAGAAAAGTGGCGCACAAAGAAACATACCCCAGAGAGCAACGATTTGGAGCACATCTGTCTTAAAGTGGTGGTGATGGCTTGATGTGCTTCTAATAGGATGGGAAAATCCTCTTCATCTCAGTTTTGTTACTTTACACTGAATCCCACCAGTATCTTCTTCCCATTCTTGTTTCATAATGTGTTTCATTGGGCAGTAAGTCTCAGACTTAAAGGAGTCTCAACTAGAGACAGTACAAATGAGAATTGGTTCAATGAATATATATGTTTACTTCCCAAAAACCTCCAATCTACAGCAAAGCAGGCTGGGGAGGGTGGGGGATTAGTTTTTTAAAGGTTTTTTTTTTCAAATTCTCATGCAAAGAGCTGAAGACCTAATCGAAAAGCAACATCTGCAAATAGCATAAAATATTTCCTTATTCATCAAATTCAATAAAATAGCGAACAATTATTGGAACAATATACAAGAAAGAATACAGAAAACACTGAAAATTCAATTAAAACTGGAATATTGACTTTTGGGGAATTACGGGTTTGGAGTTAGAAAAATAATAAAGACATTTTGTTTAATTACTTTGTGAAAGCAGCTAGAATTACCTATGCAAGAAATTGGAAAATTAAAGAAGTTCCATCAATAGATGATTGGCTACTGAAAATAGTTGATATAATAAGTATGGACAATCTGACTCAATTATTAACTAACCACCAAGGTGGTCACTATTTAAAGACTATTTGAGACAAGAGAAAATTAAAATGATAATATAATACATAAGGAAGATATACAGAAAAACTGTCCACGTTTGGAGAAAGGGTGAATGGGAGATGTAAGAATAAACAAGAATTGAAAAAAAATACTTTTTAACCAAGGTGAAAAAAGATTGGAGGTCAACAAAATCCCCTTTATTATTCTTTACCCATCCTTTCCATCCCACTTTATACCTTTTTTTCTTTCTTCTTCCCAAAATTTACCCATTCTTCCTCCTACCGATCCCTGGTATCCAATTTTATAATTTTGTAATAAATATTTCTATTAATAAAAATTATTATTTTAAAAAAACACTTCCTTATGTTATGATCTGAGAATAAAACCCCATGATACTCAAGTTGATCTTATTCCTGAGATTCAGGACAGAAAAGTTTGAGACTCGGCATTTTCACAAGAAAACAGGAGCAGATGGTGTGAGAAATGTAGTACACTGCAAAAATCTTTTTTTTTTTTTTTGCTTGACTTTGGTCTAACTTTCCCAAAACAGGTGACAGAATCAAAACTTTCCATAGAATTGATGCTGTACGTGATGTATTTGGGCAAAGACGGATTACATAAAAAGTGTGATTATTTGGTGTGCAAGCAATATATAGGCCTCAGATCCTGAATCAGTTAGATTTATTACTCTAGTCAGGACTATCCAAGGGAATTCCAGCCATAGGTTTTGCTATCTCAGATCCGCCTATTGGTTGCTCCAGTTACCTGGAGCAAAAGCGCAGTATCTCTACTCCTGATGTAGCCAGAAGAGGTTGGTCATTGTATTTCCAAACTTCTATTTTGTTAGCTCCAATTTTACATAATAATAAGTTTTGCAATACCTGGAAACCTACTACATTGATCAGAACATAGGCTTACAGTTCAGGAAATTATTGCACATTGACACCAAAGCTCTTCTTTCCATTCTGGGAAGGTGTGCCATGATAATGCTACATCCTCGTTTGCTGTTGAGGAAGCAAAGCTCTAGGTCACAGAATATGTTTTTCTTGAAGGAAAGGCTCAGGCTCACGTGTGAGGTGTCTTTTGAAGTGAACATGTTGAAAAGAAAAGAAGACAGAAGCCCTGCAGAGTGTTTGAAAGGTGACTGGCAGCATGCCAATGCTTTGTTTACCACATGTTTATGGACCTGTAGCTGTTTCAAACTCTTCTAAGGTTTTCTCCCACCTTATAAAGAAAAATTGAAGCATTTGGGTGCTGAGAGTAATCTAACATTGTAAAAGATTCATATAGGAATAGTGTGATATTATGCACAGAATTGGAAAAATATGGTTGTTTTAGAAGGCAGCATTCAACCAAAGTCAAAGGGCTGTGCTGGATTTGGGCTGCCTAGCCCACCTGTTGCCAGCTGGTTCATTCTTCATCTCTTTCCCCCCATATGTATATGTTTAGCTTTAAGTTAATATAGAAATCCCTACCCAGATACTCTAAAGGGCAGCCTTCTCGCTTTGATGCAAATGGACTCCAAACGGGGATGGTAGGACATCACAATCTTGCTTGCATTTCATATAAGTTACAAGCATTTCGGTTTTGTGAACATGTGCAGTTAACATGTTTAGGGCAAAGGGGAAGTTTCAGATATGGAAACTTAGCAGAATCAATAATATGCAGCTAATGGTCTAGTGAGCCACAACAGATAAGGGTTTTATGCACTTTGTATTTTCAATAGTATTTTTAGTACAATACGACACCCTGCCCCCTACGCATCCATGGGAATACATTTCTGGACTTTGCATGGATACACAGGATCAGAAATAGTAGTGAAATCTATTGAAATAAAGGTCTCCCACCCATACTCACACTGGAGGATCTAGAAAAATCCCTGAAAATGAAACTGCAGATACCAGTCCTGTGAACACAGGGGCCGTCCCTTATATGAGTGTAAAATTATAATATATAACTATTTTTAATTCCTTTGTTATATATTACTACATGTGTGCTTTCCTGTTTTGTCCTCTTTATCTTTGTTACTGACATGTATTAGTTTAGGGTTTTTTTTATCTTGGCTTAGTTTCTGGGTTTTTTTTTAGTTGTGTAATGTGGGACTCTGTAGTTGTCATCCGTATATGTAGTTTTATTGATTTATTAATACATTTTTAAAAGGCTGGAAATTTCAAAACACTAAAGCTGTTTCGCTTTCATGGTTAAGTGTACAATTACTTTATTACATGTAAATATAATTAAATTATGGGTTGCTGTGAGTTTTCCGGGCTGTTTGGCCATCTTTCAGAAGCATTCTCTCCTGACGTTTCACCCACATTTATAGCAAACTTCACAATCTCTGAGGATGCCTGCAATAGAATCATAAAATCATAGAGCTGGAAGAGATCTCATGGACCATTCAGTCCAACCCGTTGCCAAGAAGTAAGAAAATCGCATTCAAAGTATCCCCAAAGATTACAATAGTTTACAATAAATCAAGACCATAACACAACATCTTTAACGAATACACAACTAATTAAACTAAAAATCCGCTTCGTCTTGTTTGGGGTCATAATCAATCTCATAGTCATGGTCCATTCCGGTGGTCATTCCAAAAACATAGCACTTAATTGAAGGCCTTTTCGAAGAGCCAGGTTTTCAGGCCAAGCCCAGAACTGCAGAAGTGCATTACAATAGAGTAACATAAAAAGCATAAAACAAACACCACAGTAAAATAAATCAAGCATAAAATACAATAAACAATACAAAGTAATACAGTAAAAGATCAAACACAATCACAAGGAGTGGGCCACATGCACAAGATATGCCCCTCCTGCCATTTCAGCACTTTTAACCTTGTACCCCTTTCGCCGGCCGAACCAGTTTTTAATATGTCTTGATGTATTGTTATTCCTGTTTTGCTAATTTTTTGATTTGATTTGCTTTTTGATGTTGATTTGCTTTGTTATTACTTGTTATGTTTTCTATTGTATTGTGTGTTGTGGCTCCGGCCTGTGTAAGCCGCATCGAGTCCTTCGGGAGATGCTCGCGGGGTACAAATAAAGTTAATAAATAATAAATAATAATAATAATAAATAACCATTCAGCCTCTGCTTAAAAGCCTCCAAAGAAGGAGCCTCCACCCCTCCATAGATGTGGACAAAATGTCAGGAAAGAATGCTTCTGGAACATAGCCATACAGCCCAGAAAACTCACAGCAACCCAGTGGTTCCGGCCATGAAAGTCTTTGACAACACGTAATTAAATTATTATGTTATTATGTAATGTTAATGACATTAAACAAAATATGAAGACAAATGGGAAAATTTTAGTATAAAGTTCTAACTTTAGTCATGAAATTGTTAGCATAATATTTCAATTTTCCCACTGAAATCAATGAGATTTCTGACCTTTGGTAAGAAGTGTATGTTTTAAGAAAGGAAAAGAAAGTGGGTGTTTTATCCAAAAGAGTGGCAGCCAGCATCTAAAGGAGGAAAAACGTGTTAAGATTGAAAAGAGAGCAGTGTTCATAATTACTTTTTACCTTTGAAAATAACACAGACATTGGTCTTTTCGGGATAGTAGTATAATATCATTTCATCAATAGTGTAGCAAATACCCACAAAGACATTCTGGGCACCATTCTTTATTATTATAGGCCTACCAAATGTGGTAGGAAAATACACTATACCTAGCATCCTGTTAAGAACATACACACAAGTTTCCCTTACAAATGTGAACATTCTTTTTTAGGGACTGCAGGGGTCATCATTCATTCCTTCATTCCCTCCCTCTGCAAAGTCCATAGCCTTCCCACCCCTAACTTACTGAACTTACTAAAGTCTCCCAGCCCAAAGCATTCTGTACTTCATGGGAAGCAAGCAGTATCACAGAAGAGTCTCCATGTAGCCAGAAGCAAAATGTTGACACTAGCAGACAGATCTGCAGTGGTCCTTGAAAGCATTTCTTAGCATTTCTGTAATGATTTCACATCTAGTTATATGAACATAGCCAGACCCTTCTGTCCATAGACATCGAGAACTGGGAAGCCTTGGCCCTTGAGTACTCTACCTGGAGGTCAGATGTGAGCAGCAATGCTGCAGAATTTGAAGAGGCATGAATGGAAAGAGAAGGGGAAACGTGCCAAGAGGAAGGCATGTCAAGCCAACCCTGACCGGGACCACCTTCCACCTGGAAACTGATGTCCTCACTGTGGGAGAACATGGGGATCAGACCTGTAGCTGGGGGGGGGGGGTAGGGGTTCAACCCCCACCCCGAAATTTTTCAGGTTAAAAAAAACCTGGTTTACTCATGAATTTTACCTGTTTAACCAAATCCCCATGTTAAGTCTATGAGACGCAAAAAATTAAGAGTCCCTCCAGAACTGGAAGCACTATCTCGAGCAAATATTGACAATTTATTCACACTGTCATTACTTGCAGCAATAGCCAATGTAGCAAAGCAACCAAGTTGGGGGGGGGGGGTGTTGAATGCTCTCATTAAAGAGGCCAGACTTGGTGGAGGTGGTTGACAGGGGCGGAGCTGCAGGCTATTGAAGGCTGCTCTGCCCCCTGCTGTACTCTTTGCTTCAGCGTGAGCTAGAAGGCAGGTTTCAACCCCCCCCCCCCCCGAATTTTTAACCCCCCCCCCAAATTTTTCTGGCTACTGCCCTGATGGGGATCAAGAATAGGGCTCCACAGCCACCTACGGACCCAATGCCAAGACACTACATTTGGAAGACCATCATCCTCGGGCTATGAGTAACTTCAGTCCATGAAACAGGGGATGGCAGTGCAGAGGGCTTCAGAGTAAGCCCCTTGGAGCACAGGCAGACCTATTGCCTTGACCTATTCAGATTTGCAACTTATCCCTGAAATTGTTAAAAAAAATCATAAGTGCATATTTATGCACAGATGACATCATCATTAGGGAAGGTGTTTATAGTGAAAATAATTATCATTGACAGTGCAAGGAGAAAGCTGCCGATCATTCATTTAAAATATTTAGACACTCCGCACTTGGCAAATGCCCACAGGGAGTTTTACAGATATTTTAGAAAAATTAAAAACCGCTGGCTTAAAGAAAGGAATAAACCCATTCCAAACAGTGTGAAAGTAATAGAATGTTAAGAACCAGCAATAAACATTAAAGTAGTCAAAGCAAAGAGAAAAGTAAAAAAATCAAGGTGTGAATGCCTGCCAGAAGAGGAGTGACTGACTCTGTCGTTGGAGAATAATAGCTTGAATAACACTGTAAAAATGATGATCTGCAGTGAACAGAAAGCAGGTATAGAAAATGTGGTGGGAGACACATTACAAACAAGGTGTAACTCCATAAGAAGTGCTGACAGAGTGTTGGCCCTTCTGTATCCAGCATCATCGCCTTAAGATGAGTCTATAGTTATGTAAAACAAGAGACTCTTTTCCTTAGAAGCACTGAATTAGTCAAGCAGATAAGGGGACTTGTATAAAAAGAGAACAATGAAGTGCTAACAAGCACCATTTGTGAATGACAATGGGAATTGTGCAGTTGATCTGGCAGGGACCTCAGGAGAAAACAGCTAGGAATGGCAATAAGATCTCATCAGTCAGGCAAATGCTATTTTTTTATTGGGGGAGCAGGAATATGAGTGTGAGAGACAGGAAGTGGGCATATAAAATTCCAACATATTCCTTGTTATTGTGGAGTTTTTTTGTTTGTTTGTTTGTTTGGTGTGTCAGGAGCGACTTGAGAAACTGCAAGTCGCTTCTGGTGTGAGAGAATTGGCCGTCTGCAAGGACATTGCCCAGGAGACGCCCGGATGTTTTACCATCCTTGTGGGAAGTTTAATGAGTGGATGCACTAAATCCATACTTCATACCAAACCAAAGGAACTGTAGGCAACATTACAATGTAATTCCATGTCAGCTAGCCAGATCTCAAACAAAAGACTTGGTGGGGGACTGTATCAAATAAAAATGCAGGCATGTCTTTATTTGTGATGACAGTGTCCTAACTTCATTCTGACATATATTAGAGATAGCAGTGTTAGTAGCAGATTGTGAAAGAGATGCGGTAAGAGGTAGGCTGCTGTTGAATGTAATCTGAGTTGGTGTTCCTAAACTTTTCTTTTTTGTTGACTTCTGTCTGGTTGACTAGCTTTAGACCACTTCTACACTGCTGTATAAAATCCGGATAATCTGCTTTGATCTGGGTTATATGACATTGGAGACTCAGATAATCCAGTTCAAACCCAATAATGTGGATTATCTGCCTTGATATTCTGGATTATATGGCAGTGCAGAAGGGGCCTTAACCTTCTGTTGACCTTTTTTTGTTAATCAGTCATAAATGTGTTTAGGTAGCAAGACCAATTCCTTCCCATCTGCAATTGCCCCATTAACTGGAAAACAAGCTGTCTGAATAACCAAAGGAAAAGGACCACTTTGAGGTGGGAGTAGATTCCACATTTGTGAACAATGTCACTCAATGCCTCAAATAAGGAGGGACAAATTGCCTGGGCAAACCAAATCGGAATCCATTCATGGCTCTTATCAAAATCGGCAACTCAGCTTAGGTTTAGGAGGTTGATTTGATAAACTGTATATACTTATGTATATTATATGTTGACATAAGTCAAGAGCAGATGTGGGTGCCAAAATTATGGATTTTGCTGTGGCCCATGGACAAGTTCAGGGTCATTCCACAGAGAGGCGACAGCGCCAATGTCAACTCAGGTGGCCAGCTGCCCATGACCAGGTTCTTCTTGGACAGACTGAGCTCTTGCCTTTCGCTACTCTACTCAGAGAAGAAAATTGTTCCTTTTTATGTAAGAGTTAAGACAATACTCACTTTGAACTGTGGAAAATTAAAGCCAAGTTTCTAGGTTGATTTTTTTGCCTCAGATTTCTAGACTTATACATGAGTATATAGGGCAATACATTTTAATAAATATGACAAACACGTATGACACTGCTGTTGAGGTTTATCTGTAAGAAGGGAGAAGTTATTCATCTACAGAAAAACAAGGTTATTTATTTTTATTTATTTGGGGGTTCTTTTACCCCGCCCTTCTCACCCCAAAGGGGGACTCAGGGCGGCTTACAGGAGCAAGGCACAGTTTGATGCCTGCATCATAAACAATCGTACACAAAATTACACCAAATTACAACAATTCACAGTTGACATACATGCAATATAACCATAAAATCAATAAAATCATTAAAACCAAATACAAACCCAGTTTCTCCTCTTACATGGTCAGTGTTTGTTAACACCTAGATCTAGTTTTTCATTCCATTCATCCACCTGCTGGTCTTACTTGCCTGATTGACTGATTTAATTGCCAGAGTGCCCAAAGGCCTGGTCCCATAACCAAGTTTTCACCCTCCTCCTGAAGGCGAGGAGGGATGATGATGCCCTAATCTCCCCCGGGAGTGAGTTCCACAGGTGGGGGGCCACCACCGAGAAAGCCCTGCTCCTCGTCCCCACCAGCCTCACTTGTGACAGTGGTGGGGTCGAGAGCAGGGCCTCCCCGGATGATCTCAAACTCCGGGGTGGGACATAGAGGGAGATACGTTCGGACAGATACACTGGACCGGAACCGTATAGGGTTTTGTAGGTCAAAACCAGCACTTTGAATTGTGCTCGGAACTGAATCGGCAGCCAGTAACAAGAGCGTGGACCACCGTGGCCAGATCAGACTTCCCGAGGTACGGGCGCAACTGGTGCACAAGTTTTAGTTGTGCAAAAGCTCTCCCAGCCACAGCTGAGACCTGGGGTTCCAGGCTCAGCTGTGAGTCTAGGATCACTCCCAAGCTGCGAACCTGCGTCTTCAGGGGGAGTGTAACCCCATCCAGCACAGGCTGTAACCCTATACCCTGTTCGGCCTTGCGACTGACCAGTAGGACCTCTGTCTTGTCTGGATTCAATTTCAATTTGTTAGCTCTCATCCAGTCCGACACAGCAGCTAGACACCGATTCAAGGTCTGGACAGCCTCCTTGGTGACAGGTGAAAAGGAGTGACAGATCTGGACATCATCTGCGTAGAGATAACATCTCAATCCGAAACTCCGAATGATCTCTCCCAGCGGCTTCATGTAGATGTTAAATAACATTGGGGACAGGATCGAACCCTGTGGGACTCCACACGACAATGGTTGTGGGGCCGAACAGGTGTCACCCAGTAACACCTTCTGGGACCGTCCCTCAAGAAATGACTGGAGCCACTGCAAAGCAGTACCCCCAAGACCCATGTCTATGAGGCGTCCCAGAAGGATACCGTGATCGACGGTATCGAAGGCCGCTGAGAGGTCCAGCAGAACTAACAGGGACACACTCCCCCTGTCCAGTTCCCTGCGCAGATCATCTACCAAGGCGACCAAGGCTGTTTCCGTTCCATGTCCCGGTCTAAAGCCAGACTGTGCCGGATCAAGATAATCAGTGTCTACCAGAAATCCCTGGAGTTGTGCCGCCACCACACATTCCAGGACTTTGCCCAAATAGGGGAGATTGGAAACTGGCCGATAGTTGTCTAATTGAGTGGGGTCCAGTGATGGTTTTTTCAACAGCGGTTTGATAATAGCTTGTTTCAAGCTCGCTGGAATCTTGCCCTCCTGTAAGGAGGCATTAACCACCACCTTCACCCACTCTGCCAAACCCCCTCTGGCTTCTTTTAACAGCCAGGATGGGCAGGGGTCTAGGATGCATGTGGTGGGCCGCACCTCTCCAAGGATCCTGTCCACATCCTCAAGCTGAACCAATTGAAATGAATCCAATAAAACCTGACAAGCAGATGCTCTCGTTTCATTCCCAGAGACTGCAGGTAAGGTGGTGTCAAAAGCCGACCGAATCCGCCCAATTTTATCTGCGAAGAATCGAGCAAACGCTGCACAGCGAGCTCCAGAGTCGTCAGGGATCTCGCTTTTCGGCGGGTTTAACAGACCCCTGACGACTCGGAAGAGCTCAGCTGGACGATTCTTCGCAGATGCAATATTGGCAGCAAAAGATGTTTTTTGTGCTGCCGCTATTGCCACATCGTAGGACCTTAAAAAGGCATTCAGATGTGTTTGGGCTGATTTAGTCGGATTCCTGCGCCACACGCGCTCTAGCCACCTCTTCTTTCGCTTCATTGCTGCCAGCTCCTCAGTAAACCAAGAGGCTGGGTTAGCTCGGTTACTCGAGAGGGGACGTTCCGGAGCGATTGTGTCGATTGCCCTAGTCATCTCGGTGTTCCAATGAGAGACCAAGGCATCGACAGGGTCGCCAGTCAAGGAGGTGGGAAATTCCCCAAGAGCCGTCAGGAAACCATTTGGATCCATAAGTCTCCTGGGGCGGACCATTCTAATGGGTCCACCACCCCTGCGGAGGTTGGGAGGGACAGTAAGTCTAAACCTAATCAGGTAGTGATCGGACCATGACAATGGAGCGATGGTCAGCTCCTCCGCCCCGACACTGTCACCCCATCCCTGTGTAAAGACCAAATCCAGTTATGCCAAGATAGGTGAATGAACAAATATTTAATTCACATGAAATAAGTTGTTGCCAAATCATGAATAAGCAATTTTGTGGGACAGATATGACCCACCCCCTTCAATCACCCCCCACCCCCACCCCGACCGCAGAAACAATAGCTTGAGAGTAAATCACTATAGGTTGGTTGAAAAAGCCAGGGAGGAGCACTGAGGGACAAGAATATGATTCTTTTTCTTGGATTAACCACTTCAGAAGTACATTATTTATTCAAAAAGTGGTATATAATTTTTTTCTAAAAAATTGGAACCCATTGTTTTAGAGACACATAATTATAACCATCTTATTCCAAAGAGGTTGAAAACCATTTTTTTATTATTAATATAAACTCATTAGGAATCTCCTGATCTATGAACTTAATAGACATTTCTTCTCATCTGAAATTCATCTTGACAACAGCTGACGGGAAATATTTGCTGTATTTTTGACACCAAAAAGTGCTTTTTTGTGCTTTTTCAGGGAGTGCCAACAAAATTGTTATCAGGAAGTAACCTGAGCTTAAAAGGAAAATACATGGGAATAGTTTTTCAGCCTGCAGACAATGCTTTTTATTTTATAAACCAAGAGGCAAACTAAGAATTGATGTTTTTATTGCAATTTGGAAGTTTCTGAAGAGACTCAGAAGTGGAGTGGGCGGATCAAAAGACAGCCTAGCTAAACGGCATTACCTAAGAGAATCCTCCACCTTGTGTGACTGTGGAGCAGAACAAACAATTCCGCATCTGTATGCTTGGCCACAATGCCCTGCCTTAAGCGCAGAAGAAGAACTGTTTAAAGCTACAGGCAATGCAGTTGCTGTTGCCCATTTTTGATCTAAAATTATTTAGCTGCTTGTGTTCCCACTCTTTTATCAGTTTTATAATAATTTATTTATGCAATGCTTTTGACACATAATAAATAAATTTTATAAATTCCCAAGTATTTCTAGTCTGAACTGAATTTTTTTTAATTTTGAAAAACCCTTAAACTGACATCTTATACAAAAAGGATATGAAAATTGCATATAGGTAAGGAGATAAATTATAGCCAAAAGAAAAGATTTAGGCATTTTGTTACTTTGTTTAGCTATGAATAAGTTGCGGGAAAAATTGCTCTCCCATTTCATTAAATGTAGACTTCTTATTTCAAAGATACATATATAGAGAGAAAAACATTTCTGATTTTTAAAAAGCTGTCTGGCTCTTTGTAGGATGAAACACTGGTCTAACACAAATCTGAGGACCTAAAGCATCCTAGTCAGTGGCACTGAAATGCAACAAAATATGTGTTGATGAAAATCCATTATAACATCAAGATCTTGTTATATCTGTAGGTCTTGGATATCTACATGCCTCAGAAATATGTAACAGTTTCTCAATTACTTCTGAAATACTAAATTCTGCTTTCAGTGTCTGTTCTTGAACATCCAGCCTTCTAAAAGTATAGACTGAACATGATATGGAAGGACTGAGGTCATGAGTTTGCCTATGCTATGATGATCATTTAGATTAAGCACAACATAAAGTTTTCATTTATACAAATATATGTAGTTTGGAGGAGCTTGACAACAGTGTATGCTTACGTATAGGGTCTAGTCACTGTGTATTTCAATTTTAACAGCTTTTACTTTTTTAAAAAAAGTTTATCATATAACCAAGATTGCAAATGTAACGTATTATTTTTCATCAAAATTTGATGAAACAAGTAATCATTGTTCTTCAAAACATAGGCCGCTTACAGACATATATTAAACTTGCTTCAGAGCGGATTTAAGAAACCCACTCCAAAGTTGGCTTAAGTTCCTACACCCCAAGAAAACAAATGGGTTTTCCCATGGACTGTCCCCATTGCAGTGTGGCAACTGCCTTTCTAGAGGATCCTGGAGTGTACCAGTTTTGCGCCAGGAAATTGGGGGGGGGGGGGCAGGAGCAACCCCCCCACCGGCTGCACCACCAGAGATGCATAATAGCAGCCTGGTAAGTTTTTATTTTATTTTAAAGCTTTTTGGGGGGGGGGGTTGGGGAGGGGAGGCTTCCTAACAGGGCCCTAAGAAGCAAATTGGGCTGTGCGTTATTTTAAAACAATGTCATATTATAGCCCTATAGGATCAGAATTAATTGGTATGTTTTCATTGTGTCTCCCAGAAGACCAAAAAAAAGGTAAGACATGTAAAGCACCAGTTATGGAACTTCTAATCAAGTTCACAATTAAACCAGAGCATTTTTAAATTATTATTATTATTATTATTATTATTATTATTAGGTTCTATTTCTCCCTCCTTATAATGTATCAAGGAGAAAAAAGAGGTAAAGTTGTAAGTTAAAACAATACATTTCTTTTTACAATGCAAACCTCTTTCTAAAAAAAAAACAACTGTTCAGGCTTTTCTTGAGGGGAAAAAAACCCACAAAAGTATTGAATTCTCCCCACAACCGTTACCAGTTGAAATACTCCTAGAGCAGCTAAAGTTCAAACTGTGGTTGAAAATGTACTGAATGACTTTTGTGGAGTCTATGGAGAAAGACAAACCAAGCTGACCCTTCACCCTGAAAATGTCATCTCCATGCCTCTGTGGGCATATATTTTGAAACCATCAGGGTGGGAGTCTGTTCTGAGTTTCTGCCTTTTGGTTAATGATGGAGGGCCATTATTTTCCTCCTTCATGTTCCGCCCACCTTGTAGCCGTTAGGGCTCTCCCATAGCCCATTGAACCACACATGATACTAGTCTGCTGGAAATACAAAACAGAGCCTGATGGAATCTCAAACTCTACTTTGCACATCCTACCACTGACCACAACAGAGCTCCACTTTGCCAATGACACAAGGAGAAAGCAAGGGAGGGAGAGGGAACGAAGAAATGCTTTGGTTTCCCCTAATTCCTGTCTTTGCCTGTCTCTGCAACAAAACTAACCCCAGAGCTATTATTTATAGTTATGAGGTGAGAGCTGAAATCTAGCAGGCTGGTGAGAAAGGGGGGGGGGGGGGGAAGAGAGGTCTTTCTCCTTGCTAGAGATATCTTTTGCAGTTCGGATATATCTAATCAACCACAGTTTTCTTTCGACATTTTACCTGCACTCTACAATTCATCTCTCTCTGTCCAACAACTGAGATTGTAAAATACCAAACCAGCACTAGTTATTTGCTGAGATGTTGATCGTATTTTATTTCCCTTTGAAAGACAGTGCTGCATTGTTTTTAATCGAACTCTTTTAAACTGCTTTTCATCCTTTTGGAGAGCGTGTTTTAAATTATTGTAATATTGTGCATAATTCATTGTTGTTCTTATTTGCCTAAGAAAGGGCAATAATAACAACAGAGAAAGCCTGGATCTCAAGAGAAGTCACTCTTCTATTGCTAATAGAGTTGAAATTGCATTAATTATACCTAAGGGCACCATGGATGCACACAGTCATCTCTGTGAGCATAATTAAAACCTGATTTTTATTACATGAGTTACCCAATGAAACGTAGTCTGTGTAACTGCTTTGTAAACAGCCACCTATGCATGTCATTGTGTGTCAAAGCTTGCTTATCAGACTGGACAATTCAATCTAAGGCCCCTTCCACACAGTGGAATAAAATATCACATTATCTGCTTTGAACTGGAATATATGGCAGTGTAGACTCAGAGCACTTACACACAGCCTTTTACCCCAGGAACATTCACGTTTAAAAACCGCAAATGTTCCTGGGCAACAATCCACACACACCCCAGAAAGTGTGTGCTTTCTGGGGTGGGCGTCCAGATGTTCTACCGGAACAATCTGGGAGAACACACGGACACCCTAATCCCCTCCTCAAAAAACCCCCAAAAGCCCTTTAAAAATTAAAGAACTTACCCGGCCTCCATTAGAGGGGTGCTGGCGCTCTCCTGGTATGTAGAAAGGACATGCCAGGAGAAAGTGGGGGGGGGATCACTTTTGGGGGGGTTGGTATTCTCATGGGACTACTGTCTGGACTTCCCCCCCTCAAGAAGAAGAAGAAGAAGAAGAAGAAGAAGAAGAAGAAGAAGAAGAAGAAGAAGAAGAAGAAGAAGAGCAGCAGCAGCAGCAGCAACAACAACAACAACAACAAAACACCAGAGCCATCCAGTCAAAACCCCTTCTACCATGCAGGAAAAACATAATCAAAGCACCTCCAACAGATGGCCATCTAGCCTTTGTAATTATCATTATCATTATTATTGCAAAATCCCTAGAGGTCATCCATTCTAACCCTCATCTGTCATGCAGGAAAAACACAATCAAAACACCCCCTGAGCAATGGGAGGGGAAATTGGGTTTTGGAAACAAAGAAAGTGGGGGGGGGGGGATCTGGGCAGCAAGGAAAAGAGCCTGGGCAGCAAGGGAGGTGGGGTGGAGAGTCTGTGCCCCAAGAGGACACGTCTGCTGCTGCTGTTGTTTCTGGCAGCTCAAAACTTTAATTTCCCTGTATTTCTCAGGAGGAGGAAAGAGGAGGAGGCGGGAAGCAACATGGCTCCACGGAGCCCTTCATTATTACCCATGGACCCCCAAAGACTCCATGGAGCACAGTTTGAGAACTCCTGAGCTAGAGTAAGCTGCAGACAATGAGGGAAAGTGAGGGATGCAGGGAGAAAATGGGACTTTTTAAAAGCAACTAACAAATAGGATGACACAGGATTAATCAGAACTGACCTTTCCAAATTTGGACATTTGGAGGGCATGTTTTTTTATACAGAGTTTAGAAGTGTTAAGGGGTTGTTTTTTTAATTAAAAAGATGATTTTTTCAAGTTTTTTTTCATACATGTTTTTGACAAGTTAATTTTGGAGTTTTCTTGTGCAGTGCCATGTGTTATACAAAGGAACAGACTGCTCAAACATATTTACTCAGCAAGTGGTTTTGAGATCAATGTATATGATATTTAATGCTATTCTGTCAAGGGTAGTAAATGGAGGTGTCATAAATATCGGATATTATCATGTGCTGACTCATAACCAAAATGCCAAGCAGATATAAATTGCTGGCTGCATATTTCCAGATTGGACAAACCAGATTATTTCTATATGCTTATCATTCTATTTCAGGATTATGAGTGCCCTCTGATGGTAAAAGTCAAAATAATAAAAAGAGAATTTTGATTTTTTTTTTAAGAATCACATTTCTGGTTTTATTTCAGACTAACATAAATGCTAAGGCTGATTAAATAAAGTTTTCTAGTTTATTTACATGGGTTTTTAGTCTAAATTGCCATTAGCACATGATTTTAAAAAACTATAGCACACCAAAAATGTATAAACTTTCTGATTGTTCGTTTTGTAATGTAAAAATGAAATTTAATTGTCAGCACTATATTTAAACTACATTAATAATATCAGAACAATAGTAATTCAAACTGCAGTAAAACGTAGTGGCCATGTAAGTGGGTTTTGTTTAACGATGCCATCAAGTTTACCTACAAACTATGAAAGTGGAATAAAGGAATGGAGAAGACTGCTTACATTGATGTGACCTCCATGATTTATTGCCACATGGCAGTTTACCAGTGACAATAACTGTCAGTTCCACCCATAGTTATATTTATTATTGCATGCAATGGTATTTCAACATTAAATGCAAGATACAATGACTTAATATTGTAAGTGCCATCTGTCGGGGGTGCTTTGAATACTATTTTCCTGCTTCGGGGGTTGGACTGGATGGCCCACGAGGTCTCTTCCAACTCTATGATTCTATTATTCCAATTGTGCAATTACTACTGAACTGAAACTATGCCCTCCTCCTTAGTGAAGAGTTTTCTGGACCAGGATTAACTCCTCTTCCCCAGAGCCCTTCCAGACAGGCCCTATATCCCAGGATCTGTTCCCAGATTTTCTGTTTATCCCAGATTATCTGGCAGTGCGGACTCATATAATCCAGTTTAAAACAGAAAACCTGGGATCAGATCCTGGGATATAGAGTCTGTCTGGAAAGGGCCCCCAGACTGGGCATTGTAGGCATGACTGCTTTTTGCGTTTGGTGTTTTCTGAGGTCTTGCCAAGAGTTGCCTAAAAGTTTCTAGGAACTGGGGTCAGAAAAATGAACTTTTCCACGTTCTGGCTCTTTCTTCTGACATGCTCCTTGATCTAACTTTCTTTTTATTAGCTTGTTTGTTTTGCCTATGTCCCTGACATAATTAGGAATACTAAGCCCCTTCTACACTGCTATATAAAATCCAGATTATCTACTTTGAACTGGATTATATGACAGTGTAGAAGGGGCCCTAATTGACACTTCTGTGTTCACCTAATAATGGTTTCTTTCCTGTATGTAGGGAGTCTTGCTCTCATCCCTGGTCCAAATAGGCTGCTAAAATGAATTTGCAGCCAGCATATCATGAGCCGTTTTCAAGCAACTCAAAATCTCACCAACTACCTAGAGAGCTTCTGCTGGTGGTTGGGAAAACTGCAAAACCTCTGTGTCTTCGCAGCTAATTCATTGTATTTAGTGAAATGAATATAGATTAACTTCCACTGACTTTTTGCCGGTATTTCTCCTCTGTCATCATTGAAAGTCATACTATCCAAACAAAGGAAAATTAATAAACTTTGACTGAGGTTTCTACTGGCAGCAACAAAAGGGAACTGAGAAAGAGAATGGAGAATCCAGATTGAAATCTGATAAATCAACATTTGCTCAATGGAAGGAACTATAGCACCATCTTATGGACACCAATGTATTCAGATATATTTTTGACAATTATTTGTAACACAGTATCTACAGCAGGCATGGGCAAACTTGGGCCCTCCAAGTGTTTTGGACTTCACTCCCACAATTCCTAACAGCCGGTAAATTTTTAGGAATTGTGGGAGATGAAGTCCAAAACACCTGGAGGGCCCAAGTTTGCCCATGCCCGATCTACAGTATTTCAAGATTGTCACAGCTCATCAAATAGATTTACTCCAATTTATAAAAGTGTTTCAAATGCCATATAATGTTCTGGTCACTCATGATTAGAAGAGATATAATAATGTATTGTCAAAGGCTTTCATGGCCGGAATCACTGGGTTGTTGTAGGTTTTTTCGGGCTGTATGGCCATGGTCTAGAGGCATTCCTCTAGACCAGGGGTCTTCAAACTTTTTAAACAGAGGGCCAGGTCACAGTCCCTCAAACTGTTGGAGGACCGGATTATAATTTGAAAAAAACATGAATGAATCCCAGTGCACAATTTTAACACATATAAATTTATTAATATTTCAATGGGAAGTGCGGGCCTGTTTTTGGCTGATGAGATAGGATTGTTGTTGTTGTTGTGTGCTTTCAAGTCATTACAGACTTAGGTTGACCCTGACCGAGGGCCAGGTAAATGACCTTGGAGGGCCGCACCCGGCCCCCGGGCCTTAGTTTGAGGACCCCTGCTCTAGACCATGGCCATACAGCCCGAAAAAACCTACAACAACCCAGATATAATAATGCCAAAAGGATGCAGAAAAGGACAATCAAAATGACCAAGAGTGTGGAGCAAAACATTTGTGAGAAAAAAAATTATGCCATTGTTGGTGCTGCTGCTCCTCAGGTCCCTCCTCCTCAATCTAGAAAAAGCAGGATATATAAAATTAAGGTTAAGTGTAGAGAATGATGTCCCCCCCCCCCAAAAAAAAAAACACACTAAAACCCATGCAAAGAAGTGGAATGAATGTTGGGATATTCAACATAGAGCAGAAAATGTAGCTTCACATGGCTAACCTATGGCATTGAAAGTCTACACAACTCAACAATATAATTGTTTTCTTGGTGTCTTGGTTTTTAGGCCTGTTCCTGGGGTTATTTGGGGCACTGAACCACAATATTGCATTGGATAGTAGGCATGGGTGAGTTCGTTCGGAAGTTGCAGGTGTTGGAACTAAAGTCGGAAGTTTCATACTTTCGAACTGGGATCTGAAGTGTACTTGCGAGTTGGAAGTCCCCTGTAGTTTGGAAGCGACCCGGGCCATTGATTTCAATTACTCAGAAGTTGATTCGGAAGTATGAGAAAGTATTTTTGAAAAAAGTAAGCCTGCTGGGAGGTGCAGCCTAAAGTGCTTGCCTCCCAGCCAATCAAGGCTTACGTTTTGAAAAGGGGAGGAGTTATCCAGAGTCCAGCAGCCATTGCAGCTTATAAACCCAAGCACATGGCTGGAAGGCTCATTCCAGGGAAGGGACGAAGGTGGTTGGGATCTATTTTGCTGCTGCTGCTGCTGGGTGGGTGGAAGGATAGGCAGGCAAAGGCATTGGAGCCAAAGGACGTTAGGAAAAGGAAGGAAGGAAGGAAGGAAGGAAGGAAGGAAGGAAGGAAGGAAGGAAGGAAGAAGGAAGAAATATTTTGGGAGAGGGAGGGAGGGAGAGAGAGAAGGGAAAGAGAGAGAAATAAGAAAGAAGGAAAAGTTTGGGAGGGAGAGAGAGAAATTAATAAAGTGACTGGGAAACCTGAGAAAAAGCCTTTCAGTGCTGGGTTTTTTTGTCACTTCTATCTATTCTCTCCAAAAACTCCTGTCCTGAACCTCAACCCCCAGGTGTCTTCTTTAAGTCAGGGGAAAGGCACCACAGTTATGTTTTCTTGAGTTTTAACTGGGAGAGAGAAGCCTCTGAAGTTTCCCCAATGTCAGTACTGGTTTCCCCCTATTGCGCATGCACGTCTGCCATTAATAAATCGATTCGAAAGTTTCGGAAGTTTCAGAAAGTTTCAAAAAAAATTCAGAAAAATTCGGAAGGGACTTTGGAATCAAATCACCAGTGTCCCCTATTTTTGAACACAGTTTAGAACCATTTTTTATCACCCATACCTATACCACATCAGCTTTAGTTTCTTAGATATGGTTGTTATGGTTTTCTATGGGCGATAACAATTTGCAGATGGCACATGTTCTGTATCTCAAAAACTAGAGATGATAGAGGAAAACTGGTGCCATTTTTGGAATCAGCAGATCAAATATACCCAGAAACAGGGCTAACATTTGAGGCACCAAAATGTGTATTGGTGGGTGCTATTTATTATTACAGTTCAGCACCTGTATCCACAGGGTATACATTCCTGAATTTATTGTGGAAACTGTGGATAATACATAATCCTATTGACATGAATTAATTAAACTGAAGGTTACCATAAAGTCACCATGGAGACGCTAAAAAAAATTACTAGGCAGGTATTATCTCTAGGAATTTGCTAGGTCCTCCAGGGCAATTCCATTGTAATTTCTAGCAGAATTTCCTGGAGAACCTAGAAAATTCCTAGAGGGGATCTATTTAGTCAGATGTGATTACCAAGGGTCCTACTGTATACAAAGACTACAGAAAAGATGATGTAATATTGTAAAAGACAATAGATAAATATTTTAAAGATGGCAATATGTTACCTCAGACCCCTTTTACACTGCCATATAATCCAGATTATCAAAGCAGATAATCCATATGATCTGGTTTGAACTGGATTTTACGAGTTTACACTGCCATATAATCCATTTCAAAGCAAATAATCTGGATTTTATATGGCAGTGTAGAATGGTGCCTAAATTAGGCTAGCCAAACAACCAGAAGTATCAGAGGCATACTACCTTTGGTTATTACTTGTTGAAGAACAGGAATGGCTGGGTGCCTAAAACTCTTCTCCTACTTTGGGCTTCCATTAGCATTTGAAAAAAGAATAATAGACTAGATAAGCTTTTGGTCTGATTCAGTGTATTTCTTGTATTTTAATATGGTGAAACACACTTTAACAAAATAGTTTTGATTCTGTAGTAACTGATAGGATTTTACTCTCAAAAGTCTAAAGACAGTAGTAGCCCGAACGTGATTGATAATCCTAACTAGAGCAGGTCCATTAAATCAATTGGGTTTATATGTCTGTCAACTGACCAAAAAGGAGGACAAAATTCTACATCCACAAAACTTTCCTTCTGTGTTCAAATTTCTACCATGTTAGTAATGTAACACTTCAGCTGAGTTAGAAATACAATTTAGATAATCCAAAGAAAAGTGTCAGGGAAAATTACCAAGGAGATGCAGACACATAGTATGACATCCACATTAAACTGGATTATATGGCAGTGTGGAGTCAGATAACCCAATTCAAAGCAGATATTGTGCATTATCTGCCTTGATATTCTGGGTTATGAGGCTGTGTGGAAGGGCCCTAAGAGTTCTAAGCATGTACTATTTTCAATATCCTTCTCTATGCCAGGCTAGAAACTTGGGAAAGGATGGAAAGTTTTATTAGCGGGAATATAGCATGTACTCGGAGGACCAATGCCCTCATTTTGCCCTTCCCTGAAGATATCTCTGTGATTTGGTATTCAGCATTTGATTCAGTGTGGCCCCATCTACACTGCCATTATAATACAGACTTAACTGCATTATATGGTCATATAATCCAGTTCAACTCAGTTCAGACTGAATTATATGAATCTACACTGGATATATAATACAGTTCAAACTGAATTATATGAATCTGCACTGATCATTTAATGCAGTGTAGATGGTGCCTAAGGGTCCTTTCACAGAGCCATATAACCCAGAATATAAAGGCAGATAATTTACAATATCTGCTTTGAACTGGATTATCTGAGTCCACACTGCCATATAATGCAGTTCAATGTAGATTTTATACATCTCTGTGGAAGAGGTCTGAGATAAAAATAAGGATGGGAGGTGGAAATGGGGGGAGGAAGAAATGTGGAAACATCTTTAATTCTAACTGATTTTTATTGAAGTATAAGCTTTCCTGGATATCAACCCACTTCTACAGAGGCAGTGCTAAGTGGTATTAAGGTGTTTAGATACAGTTATGGAAGTGGTATATATGTAATAGGATTCTGAGAAATGCAAATCATGTCCCTCACCCTAAATTTTCAAAGGGCTGGATGAAGTGATACAGGGCTTCCAGGTCTTTACAATGATCGGTTACTGGTGATGTGTGGAAGCAATAAATCAAACAGCCAAAATTCAGTTTCATTGGGTTCAAAACTCTTAAGGCCCCATCTACACTGCCATATAATCCACATTATCAGATAATCCACATTATCAGATCAGATAATCCACATTCTCTGTGTTGAACTGAATTATTTGAGTCTACACTGCCATATAATCTAGTTCAAATATGATAATCTTGATTTTATATGGCAGTGTAGATGGGGCCTTAAGAATTTTGAACCCATTATTAATCTATAATTTAGTTCAATGTCTTTGTTTTCATGGGGGGGGGGAGGATAACAAGGTTCCCCCCCCCTCAAAAAACAAAACAGCAATGAGGGATCAATGGAAATTGCAGTGCTATTCCAGAAGAGGGCAGAAGGAAACCATATAAAGAGAATACTGCAGGCAACAGCTTTCTGGCAGAGGCTTTTACTTAGGCCCCCTTCTACACTGCCATATAATTCAGATTATCAGATTAGATAATCCACATTATACGCTTAGATAATCTACATTGTCTGATTAGATAAGACATATTATCTGCTTAGATAACCCACATTATCTGCTTAAATAAACCACATCATCTGCTTTGAACTGGATTATATGAGTCTACACTGCCATATAATTCAGTTCAAAGCAGATAATCTTGATTTTATATGGTAGTGTTGAAGGGAACACAGCTGTCCCTCTAATGTAAAGGAGGGAAGTACAGTTGTATGTGTTGTGTGTGTTTTTGTTTCTGAACCAATGTGGTGTAGTGGTTTGACTTGTTAATTACTTCTCAGGGTGCATCTACACTAAAGATGTAATGTAGTTTGACACCACCTTAATTCAGGAATTTATAATGTACTGATGCACATGCATTCTTTGGCAAAGATGGCTAAATGTCTTGTAAAATTACACTTCTAAAGATTTCATAGCATTGAGCCATGGTAGTTAAAGGAGTATCAAACTGCATTACATCTGCAATGTAGATGCACACTCAGAAGACCAATAACACATGCTCTCAGCCTCAGAAGGCAATGACAAACTCCATCTGAAGAAATTGTGCCAACCCCCACCCACCACCCCCGGGTGATAGGATTGCCTTAAATTGGAGTTGGCTTCAAGGCACATAACAACTAAGGTCCCACATTAACAGATAAGGTATTTACAATCATGTGCTTATGTTTGTGTATTGTACTACAACTTTGGAAACGAGGGTTCAATTATGTGATCTGCTATGGTAACTCACTGGGAGACTTTGGATAAGTCAGACAGTTGCAGCCTCAGAAAAACCTGTGATAAAGTCATCAAAGGCATGAAGGCATACAACAAAAGCAGCAAAGTTCTGTAGCACCCAGTTTACTTCTTGGTGGATAAGCTTACTTAGGGGTGAAGGTGGGGATTAATCTGCATTTTTTAAAATAAATCAAAACTAAGATGAACTTTAGTATATTTTCTGCACCATTATTTGTTGTGAATTTCCTTCAAAATGATTTGCATCCCTTTCTTTCTCTTAATTGCTATCACTTCCCAATTTCAAGATTTGGTATAATTTCAGATGCCTTAGAAATGCATATACATTTCCTTGAGACAGGCATTTCTGAAAAGTTTCATTTTTATTGTAATGAAACATAACCTTCAGAATACTACCATCTTGTGAAGTTGTAATTTCTGTTTATGGTGTGTCTTTAAGCTATAAAATTTGCTCACTTTGTGTTTATACTTTAGGAACGTGAATCCCCATTACATTGTTTTGTTTTTCTGTCACTAGATATACTATTGCATGTGTGTGTGTGTGCAAGTAAAGGTAAACAAGTGACTTGACTCCATTTGCTTGTTTATTTGAATGCTTCCTGCCTATTATTTGAAAACTTTTGGATAGGGCAGAGGCAATGCAAATAAAAATGAATGCATTTATGGGGGTGGGGGTAGGAATCACAAACAAGAACTAACTTTATCAAAATTAGCAATCTTTTCTCTTTCTAAGCAGTCTTTCTGGCATAATGTGACTTGTGAACCTTAGAATAGAAGATTGGAAGAGGCCACAGAGTCTATGGTTGAGAGTGTTTCGACCTATTTGAACATATTTATTTGTTAAACATCCTGGGGGAAAAATCAAGAGGATTTTGGAGAGCGTGTCTATCAAAATGAAGTTGGAGGCAATATGCATCCTGTGAGACTCACTTTCCTCACCCATATTCTTGGTGGCATTCCCATAAGATTGGGACGTCTTCCAGGGTAGGGTTAAGCATGACAGATACTGACTGAAGGCCAGAACTTAGGCAACAGAATCGCAGGCACTCCAAGACAACAACCAACAAAAGTGGTTCCCTCAAGAACATCCTGGGCTATGTGAATCATGATGGGTCATGGGACGATTTGTTTGTTTACAAAGGATTACAGTAATCTCTGGTTCTTAACACACAGGCTGACACAAGGACAGGGAGAATGATATAAGCAATACTTTCCAAATGTCTTTGGAAAGTGAAATGTAGCTTGTAGGGGGAAGAGGGGGTGAAAGGTTGGTGGAAGATGAATGACTACTTGGACTGAAAGAGAAAGGAAATAGCATGGATCTTGGAAATGTTATTTTTTGGACTGCAGTGTTCAGAATATTCCTGGGCTGGATCTACACTGCCCTAAATCTCAGGATCTGATCCCATATTTTCTGAACTGATTTATATGAGTCTACACTACCAGATAATCTGGGATCAGAAGATAATCTGGGATCAGATCCTTGGATAAAGGGCAGCGTAGATCCAGCCTTAGTGTCCAGGTTACCAATGGCCCAACAATAAAGAAAAATGACTGGTAAAAGGGAATGTAGTTTGCTTCTCAGAGTAGTAAATAAACAAAATGCATCTTAAAGACTTTTTACATTAATATCTGGGTTTGCCGTTTTGAGCCTTCAAGTCAATTGCAACTTATGGCAACCCTGACAAACTTGTTATGGGCATTTCTAAGAGATATCCTTTTGTCATCTTCTGAGGTTGAGAGAATGTGACTTGCTTGAGGTCACCTTAATAGGCTTTCATGGCTGAGCAGGGATTCACACTCTGATCTCCAGGGCCATTGTCCAATACTTAAACCACTACATCACGCTGGCTTTCTGTATCACTGCTACCCTTACAGTTATGCATCTGCTTCAGGAAGAATTTTTTTTGATGTATTGGGAAAAAAGCAGCAAATGGATTATTCTCTGTCTTCCTTAAATTTTTACTTGCCATGAGTGGGAGACACATAATGCACAGAAGCTCAAAAGATGCTGTTTTTAGTTGTCACAAATAACATCAGATCCAGAGGCTTTCTTAATTATTAATAGAACCATGCCAACTTCTGAGAGTTTTTAATTTGAATTACCCAGCTGTGCTAGTTTATTGACCTTAATGGCATTCTTGATTCATAAGCATCAGGGACTTCAGGAGTCACTGTTGGTGCATGAGTTTTAAGAAGCTGGGTTAAGAGAACAAGCAGGAGTAGCAGAACCCTTATTAGATAAAATGCTTTTCTTTGGTATGAGAAGACAGCAGAGATATGGAGAATTAGACCTTTGCACAGTGTAATTCATTTTCTTCCCTCTTTGATACTCCTCTAATCTGCAGAAGAAGCCAACAACCAATTACCTCTCTCTTCCATATCTTTAAAGCACTTCTATGGAAAGGATCAAGTTATTAACCTGGTTGAATAGGAACATAAACCTTACCTTTGCATCTTTGTACATAAAAGATAAGACTTTTTGAAGCTGAGGTCCATGTGGTGAGAAGTAAAGAGTAATTTTTCCTAAGTAACCTCTCCATGGAATGACCTCCACTTATCCACAGGTCATATCAAAATCCACAACGTGGGACCCAAAACCTGTCATAGATTTAAACATGCATTCTTAGAGAATGCTTGTCTGTCTGGAAATGCCTTAAATTCTCCTGTGACAGTCTGTACATCAAAGATGCATCAGAGATAAGATCAAGATAGAGTACTGTGAGAACAAGGAAGAAACTACAATGGGTTGTTACTTTGAGCTTCCAATCCCAGCTTTTCCACATTGCAACAGCACACAAATAAATCATCATCCCAGTTGAAAAATAATCCATGACAATTGTGCCATGCCTACTCATGCAAATAAGACATTTTTTCTTTCTTCACCACAAGAGAGTTGCTACATCCTTAATTGTTATCAGTTCCCAGCCAAGAGACTGTGAAACGTAAGGAAGAACTATGTTTTTAAAAGAGTGCTCATCAGAGAGGGATGCTAACTAGAAACATGTGCTATTTTAGAAACAAATAGCAAAGAACAAAACAAAAGTCTGATATACATTTAATCTAGACTATCATTGGAAAAAATTAAACTGGTGACTGTAAAGGAAGAGCATGTATTGGCTCCACCAAATCCTTGCCATCAGTAACATTTCTTTTAAGGACTCTATAATTATGTGTACTTTTATTTATGCATACATCTACCTAATTATAAGGTTTCCAAACCATAGCTTTTGCCTTTGCCTATAAAAACAGGATTTCTCATCTTTTAGAGTGACTTATGTGCACCCAAGCCACAGCCAAAATACATGTGTATGTGTGTGCGCATATGTGCCTTCAAGTTGACTGCCAAATTATGATGATCATACGAATTTTATAGAATTTTCTAAGGCAAGGAATACTCAGAGGTGGTTTGCCAATTCCTTTCTCTGAAACATAGCCTAGAATTTGTTGTTGATGCCTCATCCACGAACTAATTAACCCTGCTTAATCCCCAAGATCAGATGGTTTTGGTGCCATAATTTGGGGTATTTAGGCCTAATTCAAAGAATATATTGAAAATGGGAAATGTGTGATGTTGGGATTTCAGAAACAGTCTTGAAGGTCTTTGTATGCCAGTGGACAGCCTTAAAATCTATGCAGAAATAGCTGTTGATTACTGCCTAAGATGGGTAGAGCTAGAGTCGGCATATCCTTTCCTCTGCAATGCATTTTACTGCCCACCGTATTCTTTTACTGCTCACACTATTTCTCTAATGTAGCCCACTCCTACACACATATACACCCCATTCATTCTGACTCTATCCCCCCCCCCCCCCCCACACACACAGAGGGGTTGCCAGGGGAAATAAAGGACGTGGGCCCTGAAACTTTAATAATGATATAGAAGAGGGATTCCCTCTGCTGTAGAAGTATTAAAAGGTACAGAAGCCCTGTTTCTTCTTTCACCTGATAACCCTAAGGTGTACATACAGGCCCATTTTCAACCCCCCCCCCCCGAAATTTTTCAGGTTAAAAAAAATAAACCTGGTTTACTCATGACTTTTAACTGGTTAAACAAATCCCCATGCTAAGTCTATGAGACGCAAAAAAATTAAGAGTCCCTCCAGAACTGCAAGCACTATCTCAAGCAAATATTGACAATTTACTCACACTGTCATTACTTGCAGCAATAGCCGATGTAGCGAAGCAACCAAGTTGGGTGTGTGCGTGTTGAATGCTCTCATTAAGGAGGCCAGACTTGGTGGAGGTGGTTGACAGGAGCGGAGCTGCAGGCTATTGAAGGCTGCTCTGCCCCTGCTGTGCTCTTTGCTTCAGCGTGAACTAAGAGGCAGGTTTCAACTCCCCCCCCCCGAAATTTTCAAACCTCACCCCAAAACTTTCAAAACTCCCCCCCCCCCCGAAATTTTCAACCCTCCCCGAAATTTTTTTCTAGCTACGGCCCTGTGTACATGCACACACATTGAAAAACATCTGCTATTAGCAAAGCAGGTAGATAGATACGATGGCTAACAATGGTCCCTGATTTACCAGTGATATTCTTGCAATGTTCTCGGCAACCTTCCAGTGCCTTCCTTCAAACCATCCATATGTTTCCAGTTATCATCCCTCCCTGATGAACACTTTTTTAAAAATATGGTTCTTCCTTGTGTTTCACAGTCTCTTGGCTGGGAACTGATAATAATTAAGCACGCAGCAACTCTCCTGTGGTGAGGGAAAAAAAGCTTCCAGATCCCATCAGTCTTGGATCATTTTTGAGTTCTCTCAACCAGGACTGAAATTGCTCTGGTTTCTGACGGATAATTGAAGGATAATTCCCTAGATACTGGGCCAGTTAGTGTCAATTACATAGTCTTGTTTGTCTCCATGCAACCAGATCACAACCCAACAATGTTCTGAAGAAGCATGCCTCCTACCCAAACTCAGAACATTTGGTTCTAATGTGCTCACAGTGTTCATTCACAGTGTGGAAAGAGGCTCTGAAGCAACAGACCAGCCAGACCACATATGTAAATGCCAGGTGATGGGACAAGGAGGAAGGGAGGTTGGGTAGAGCAGGAAACAGAGGTGACGACTGAGCCACCTGTTGCAATAGTGTCTGGCTGTCTTTGAATATATGTGACAAAAAGGGAAAAATATATGCTTTCATGAGTGTGCTGCATTCTGTTCCTATTCAAAGATATGAAAACTATTTGTAATAATCGCTGTGTGTGTGTGTGCATGTGTTAATGTGTGTATGTGACTTCAAGCCATCATTCAATTTATGGCACGTGTAAAACTCAAGGCCTGAATCCAGCCTACCATGTCATTTTATGTGGCCTTCCAGATGCTGGACTCCTGTATTCCTCATCATTAGACATCATGACCAGAGCTCATGGGAGTTGTGATACAGTAACATAATAATAATAATAATAATAATCATCATCATCATCATCATCATCATCATCACAAGTCAAACACTTATGATTTTGTGATACGAAATCCAGCATATAGACTTCATTTACTGTCATATACTGTGATTTTGTGTCAGTATAATAATAATAATAATAATAATAATAATAATGTATTTATATTCTGCCCTATCTCCCCAAAGGGATTCAATCTTTCCCCAAACTCAGAACTACAAATACTGTTGGGCTGCCATTCTCATGATCTTCAATCTACATGGCGGACAATCAAAAGTGATTGTAGTTGTCATTCAATAACATCTGGGGACCCAAACTGAATAAAAATGAGGGAAACAGGAGAACAGAATCAGTTGTGGTAGGAAAAATGTGCAGGAGTCGAAAACCAATGTGATTGGCTAACTGGAGTTGCGCATTGCACAAAATACAGAAAGCAAAAGGCGTGAAGTAATAGGGCCATGTGAACTTGCAATGGGAGATTTGCAACACTTAGCTGATTTGAGCATTCTCCCAGCAATGATAGGAAAAAGGCAAGTTATGGGCCAGTGAGACCAACTGATGGGAACAGATTGATGAGGGATTATTTGAATGAGGTGAAAGAAGATGAGGAGGACAAGTTTGAGAAGGTTTCCAGCCATGGCCCATATATGGTGTCACTGATTTCTTGAAGAGGAGGTTACAATGATCAAAGAACATCTCAGAGCAGGCTCAAAAGTAGCCTTGGATGATACAAACATGAAAAAACAAAGAGACTCTCAAATTCAGAGTTGAAGCCCAGGATGGGACAGCACTTGCAGTTCTGTTAAAATGTGTAATGCTGCGTTGAAAAGCTCATTTTCTGAATTCTTCAAATTTTATATTAGACCTCCATTAGAGGTCTAATCCACTATCTAAAAAAAATAGTTGGCCCTCTGTACCCATGGATTCTCCATCCATGGATTCAACAACCCTTTGAAAGCAACCATAAGGCTAAAGTGGCTCTTGATGAAAATGAGTTTGACATCTCTGACTTATGGTGACTCAATGAATTCCTTAGCACTTTCTTAGGCAAGGAATTATCAGAAGTGGTTGTGCCAGTTACTTCCTCAGAAATATAATCCATGGCAATTGATATTTCATGGCGGTCTCCTAACCAACAGTTAAGCAGTAGTAGCTTGCTTGATTTCCAAGATAAGACCAGATCTAGTGCCTTTAGGATATTTAGGCAGAAGGGGAAAAAAGACTGCACACGTTTGACAGAATAACACTCCATGCTAGATACAGCCTTCCTGGATTTCTGCCTGTTGAAATCCTGCCAGAATGCAAGGTGGAAACTCTGTAGAGAAAGAGAATAACAGATGACAATGCTTTATAGCAAGGAAATCATGTGGCGGTTCATCAGTCGGTATGAAATGTAAACATCCAGAAACACAGGGTTAACTACAGCTGTTCCTCTTCAAAGAGTTGCTGTCTTATGCCTGGCAACTTTCTTCTTTTTGTCAGAAGAATGTGAGTGAAGATAAAAAGGGGTACCAAAGTGTGAAACATCACAATGAAAACAGAGGGCTCTGGAAATCTGCAGGCCAAAACCATCTTGTCATGTGCCCAGCTCCTGACAAAATTAATGGTTTACACGTGTTTGCATGTGTTTATATTACATTTGTTTCAAAAAGAATGGACAAACATTTACATAACAATCCAATCAGTAAACATAGTCTGCTGTGTTCTATAGGGCTATCTCTAGAGTAAGTCTGTTTAGGATTATAGTCCTAAACAGCAATGAATATTTAATGCTGGTGGAGCCACTCTCCAGTATGGGCCAACTTGTATAGATATCTAATGGAGGTCTAATATAAAATTTGAAGAATTCAGAAAATGAGCTTTTCAACGCAGCATTACACATTTTAACAGAACTGCAAGTGCTGTCCCATCCTGGGCTTCAACTCTGAATTTGAGAGTCTCTTTGTTTTTTCATGTTTGTATCATCCAAGGCTACTTTTGAGCCTGCTCTGAGATGTTCTTTGATCATTGTAACCTCCTCTTCAAGAAATCAGTGACACCATATATGGGCCATGGCTGGAAACCTTCTCAAACTTGTCCTCCTCATCTTCTTTCACCTCATTCAAATAATCCCTCATCAATCTGTTCCCATCAGTTGGTCTCACTGGCCCATAACTTAAGTTGCCTTTTTCCTATCATTGCTGGGAGAATGCTCAAATCAGCTAAGTGTTGCAAATCTCCCATTGCAAGTTCACATGGCCCTATTACTTCACGCCTTTTGCTTTCTGTATTTTGTGCAATGCGCAACTCCAGTTAGCCAATCACATTGGTTTTCGACTCCTGCACATTTTTCCTATCACAACTGATTCTGTTCTCCTGTTTCCCTCATTCTCGACACCAGCGTACTGTCAACAATTGGCACTTCATCTCTCCTTAACACCCCAGCTCCACAAACTCTTTGGGCGCCAGGGTTAATTCTCCCTTCTGAGTAGAATTGCCATGTTCTCAAAAGAGCAGTAAGACACAGTCAAAATTCATGGCACAAAGAATTGAAAATCAGTAAGTCACTTAATACACCCATGTGTTTCTCTGTAGAATCACCATTTTGTGCAAATTCCTAAATTACAGAATGTAACAAAATTTGATTTTTTTCCCCTGTACTTGGTTTGAAGGTGGTTTTTCCTGTTTAATTGTGTGGTACTGACTTTGAAAGTAGTTGTCATGCTCCCAGAAACTTTGTTTTTGTGGCTGCCACAAACTGTGTTGAACTGGTTGAGACTCAATAAGATATTCATTGAAAGATTACAGCAAAATGTGCTTCAAGATGTTTCACAAAAACAACGTTTTTGCTGTTTAATAAACTTTTCCCATACTATTATAATAGATCCAATTAGGAAATGATGTTTCGCCTGCATCTGTGGCAGGCATTCCCAGAGGTTGTGAGGTCTGTTGGAAACTTGGAAAATTGGGTTTATATATCTGTGGAAAGTCCAGGGTGAGAGAAAGAACTCTTGTCTGTTTGAGGTAGGTGTGAATGTTTCAATTGGCTACCTTGATTAGCATTTGATGGCCTGACAGTTTGCCTTGTTACTGCCTGGGGGAATTCCTTGCTGAGAGGTGATTCATGATAAGTTGAACTCATGGATACAAAAGGCTGGTTGTACATGGTACACACATTTCTGTCTTACTCTAAGCCCATAGCACAATATACAGACTTTTTGGTACCTTGTTAAGTCTATACCAGTGGTTTTCAACCTGTGGGTCCCCATGTATTTTGGCCTACAACTCCCAGAAATCCCAGCCAGATTACCAGCTGTTAGGATTTCTGGGAGTTGAAGGCCAAAACATCAGGGGACTCACAAGTTGAGAACCACTGGTCTTATACAAAAGAATCATAGAGCTGGAAGAGACCACATGGGCCATTTAGTTCTGCCCCCTGCCATGCAGGAAAATCACAATCAAAGCACCCCTAACAGATGGACATCCAGCCTCTGTTTAAAAGCCTCCAAGGAAGGAGCTTCCACCACACCCTGAGGCAGAGAGTTCCACTGCTGAACAGTTCTAACGGTCAGAAAGGTATTCCTAATATTCAGGTGGAATCTCCCTTTTCTGTCATTTGCACCCATTACTCTGAGTTCTAATTTTCAGGACAGCAGAAAATCCCTTTCACATATTTATTCATGGCTATCACATCTCCTGTCAACCTCAACACTTCCAATACTCAAATAAGAGGCGCCCCTTATTATATGTCGGAGCTGTCAGACCTAGAAAGGATGAGTTGTCCTTGAATAAAGGACATCCAATAAAATAATGGACACCTGGCAACCCTACAGCAGAGAGTCTGCAACCACTCCCAAAAAGGGGGCACAGCAATAAGAAGTCAACAGACAGAGGTAAGGTGGGCTTCCAGTGGCACATAAGACCTTTGCAGGGAAGACACTCTGGTCCTGATTGGAGTAGAAGGTGATGGGATAACTGACCACTTTTACCTTGATGAAAACTGAGTCAGAAAAAATATCACTTGGTCAGCAGTACTGATTCTAAATGTTTGTTAAACCCCAAGATATACAAAGATGGAGAATAACAACATGATAAAGTAGCATTGACTCAAATACTGTGGTGCACAGTATAAAAATATCTTGCAGATTAAGAAAAAAGATAGGAAAAGGGGGGGGGGGGTTCACTTAAATGATCACGGTTTCTAAACTACTGTCACACTAGCTTAACTAAATAGATTTTTTCAAGGATCCCTGAAATATGTTTTTGATTTCTTGTTGAAATTCCAATGGAATTCCATTGTGATAATCTATATCATATTACTGCATATACTTAGCATCTTATACTGGGAATGGGCATGGTCCATATTCTGCATTGCCTAAAGTTATGAATGCATAATGAATGCATAACTAAGGCAGGCCTGGTCAAATTTGGGCCCCCCAGGTGTTTTGGGCTTCAATTCCCACAATTCTGAACAGCCTCAGTGTGCTGGAAATACACCAGTCCCAGATCCTTTGTCTAGCTTTCTTGCTCATAGTTTTAGAGCAGTTACTTTTATGTTGGTTTTTATGAGGGTGGAGCTTAGGAAAACCCTTCCTGGTTTGTGCCAGCCATTTTGTTTGCCCTTTTGTCTGAGGAAAAGGGAGCTATTTTGTGTCAGTTAGTTGACCACACCCCCTT
The DNA here is from genome assembly GCF_037176765.1 of Anolis sagrei. Taxonomy (NCBI): domain Eukaryota; kingdom Metazoa; phylum Chordata; class Lepidosauria; order Squamata; family Anolidae; genus Anolis; species Anolis sagrei. Next base: position 106,668,770 of record NC_090021.1, on the reverse strand, counting down.
TTGCCTGAGGGAAAAGGAGCCATTTGTGACAGTTCATTGGCCACACCCCTTTTCTGAGGTAAAGGAGCCATTTGATAGCATAGACCACCAGGGAATTCTTGAGACAGGATGTGTCTTCAGTCAGTCCCAGAGATTCAGTCATGGACAAGCCATTTCAAATCAATTTAACTTAACCAGTTGTGCTTCACTATCAATAACCACAACCAATAGCTTTAACTAACCTCAACCAGTAGCTTTAACTAATCTTAACCAGTAGCTTCAGCTAATTTTGTTGTGGGGAAATAAAGCTAGTGCCTGGGTGGAGTTAGGCCCAAGTTCTGTTAATAAATTGTTACTATTTCCTCAAAGCAACAGCATGGACATGAATTCTGTGGGGCTCCTTGTTCCAAAAAAAAGGCAATCCAGTATCCCCTAAGCTGATGGTGAGCTGAGACACGTCATTGCCAAAGAAACAGCTTGGGGCGACAACACACTCAGGCCCTTTCCTTTCCCCCCTCAGCCACTTAAGCGGCTGAGGGGGGAAAAGATGGGGCCTGAGGCTATTTGGAATTGTGGGAGTTGAAGTCCAAAACACCTGGAGGGCCGAAGTTTGCCCATGCCTGAACGAAGGTCCCTTGACTCAACTCCCCTCCTGCCCATCACCATTCACAGAATCTTCTACTTTATCAGGCAGCAGCTGCACTGAGCAATGAAGGTCTGTTCAGGCTTCCTTCCCCATCAGTGACAAAGAACTGCAAGAAGGGTCCTGCTTCAGCCTGCTGATGGGACTGGCGTGGAGATCTCATCATTGCCAGTTGAAGCTTTTTCCTTCACTCGGTGCAGCTGCTACCTGATATAATACATTTGGGAGGGCATTTCTAGATGTAAAAGTAGTGTGATTATGGTTGTGTAGAATATGGAGCAGATATAGATTTATAATCTTCGGTTACAAATCTGTGCTTGCTGCAATACATAACGTCAGCTGGTGACTGTATTCGGTCCACTTTCATACATGCACAGTTGCACACATACAAAGAATGTAAAAAGCCGCTGAAGGCATATACAAAAGCAGTGAAACAGGTTCCTGCACCAGATAATGTCACTTCAGTCCATCATATAGTATATTGCCTTAGCTGAGTGATTTACCTTCTGTATATTTGTCTAGTGATTGATCATCCTTATACGGTGAAAGTTGTCACACAGAATTTGGAAAGCAGATACTTTTATTTATAGGGGTTGTTTTGCAACAATGGACATTTTCAGAAAATGCCTCAAAATTAGGCTTAAGGATTTGGCAAGATGAGCCACCAGCAGAGGGGAAGGTAGAAAAATCCACTGACATGCATCCTTTCATAGAAGAGACCTCATGGGCCATCCAATCCAACCCCCCCCCCCCCCCCCGCCGCCAAGAAGCAGGAAAATTGCATTCAAAGCACCCCTGACAGATGGCCATCCAGCCTCTGTTTAAAAGCTTCCAAAGAAGGAGCCTCCACCACACTCTGGGGCAGAGAGTTCCACTGCTGAACAGCTCTCACAGTCAGGAAGTTGTTCCTCGTGTCCAAATGGAATCTCCTCTCTTGTAGTTTGAAGCCATTGTTCCGTGTCCTAGTCTCCAGGGCAGCAGAAAACAAGCTTGCTCCCTCCTCCCTATGATTTCCACTCACATATTTATACATGGCTATCATGTCTCCTCTCAGCCTTCTCCAGGCTAAACATGCTCAGCTCTTTAAACCGCTAAGAGCTCGGCATGTTTAGCCTGAAGAAGAGAAGGATGAGAGGAGACATGATAGCCATGTATAAATATGTGAGAGGAAGTCAGGAGGGAGTGAGATACAATAACCTTTATATGTCAGGTTATTGGTAATCGCAGCTTGACTTGGTCTGACAAAAGCAAACTCTAACAAGGACTTGCAAATTGAATTCCGGATGGGAGAGTTCCAGTTGCCAGCTGTCCCTATGCCGGGTGTTGTTTAGATGGAGAAGAGAAGGTTGAGAAGAGGACATGATAGTCATGTGTAAATATCGGAAAGGTTATCACACTGAAGAGGGGGCAGTCTGGTTTTCTGCTCTCTGGAGACAAGAACATGGAAAAGAAGTTCCACCTAAAATTAGGAAAAACTTCCTGACAATATGGTGACTCAGAGTGTGCTGGAGACTTCTTCTCTGGAGGTTTTAAAAGGGAGATTGGATGGCTGTCAGGAGTGCTTTGAGTCTGTATTTTTACCTAGCAGAATGGGGTTGGACTGGACGGCCCTTGAGATATCTTCCAACTCTTATGAGTCTATGAGCACATTTTCACTGTAGAATTAATGCAGTTTGACGCCACTTTAACTCAGTGGTACAGAAACATGGGTGTTGCAGTTCACGGAGGCAGAGGAGGCTCAAGACCTTGTAAAACTACAGCCCCCATAATTTTATAACATTGAAACGTGGTGGTTAAAGTGATGTAGAACTGCATTAATTCTACAGTGGAAAGGCACATGGCATATAGATAATGAAGGAAAAGTCACAGCTGCCACCTACACTTCCAACCTAGATGAGGACGGAACTCCCAGGTTTCCATAGCATTGAACCATGACAGTCAAACTGGTGACGAAGGACATTCAGTGTACCCTAAGAGCCCACATACTGAAGGAAAGGGCAGGTCACGGCATTTCTTTGCCACCAGCACTGGGGACTGGCAGGGGGAATGCTGCTGGGTGGGACTTTTGCTGGAGGGGGGGGGGGGGGGTGGTTGGCTTTGAATGTAATTTTAAATGGAGTTTCTTGCATTGTATCCCCCAAAAATATTTCATTGGGTTTTTAAAAGTTTTGTATCTGTCTTATTTAAAATTTTCATGAGGTGTGTTTATTTGTGAGCAGCTTTGAGTCCCTATGGGGAGAAAGGTGAGAAAGAAATAAAGTGGAGGAGAAGGAAAACAGAAGGAGAAGGTGGAGATAAGGAGAAGAACAGAAGGAGGAAGAGGTAAGGAGAAAGAGAGGAGGAGGAGAAGAGCGGGAGAAGGAGACAATAAGGAGAAGAAGATAAGGCAGGGGTCTTCAAACTTTTTAAACAGAGGGCCAGTAGTAGTAGGAGAAGGAGACGGGGAAGAAGTGATGAAGGCGTGGAGGTCCTCCCCGTCCGGGCTGCCTCCCCCAGTTCGAGTCCATGGAAGAACCGCCCAGCTCGGTCCAGGGAGGCCGCCGCGAGGGAAGGGCACCTGGTCCGTGGGCGAGGGCAGGGTTGAGCAAGGCAGGGAGGAGCAGCCGGAGGAGGCTGATAAAGCCGCTCCCCGCCCGGAGCGCGCCTCGACTGGGGCCCCGTCCGCCCGTCCGCCCCTGCCCTGCCCTCCCCGTCGGTGCCGAAGCCCGCGCGGCGGAGAAGCCCTGCTGGTGCGCCCAGAGCGATGGCGAGGCCGGGGCTGTGCGGGCGAGGCGGGCTGCCGCTCTGGTGCTGCTGCCTGCTGGGCGCCTTGTGCGGGGCGCGCGGGGCCCTGGAGCTGACGCTGCTGCACACCAACGACGTGCACGCGCGGGTGGAGGAGACCAGCCGCGACTCCGGGAAGTGCCCGGAGGGCTCGCGGGCTTGCTTCGGCGGCGTGGCGCGCAGGGCCGCCAAGGTGAACGAAATCCGGCGCGGAGGGGGACACGTCCTGCTCCTCGACGCCGGGGACCAGTACCAGGGCACCGTCTGGTTCTCCTACTTCAAGGGGCTCGAGGTGGTGCGCTTCATGGAGCTCCTCCGCTACGACGCCATGGTGAGCGAGGGAGGGAAGGAGGGAGGGAGGGAGGGAGGAAGGAAGGACCATCCCTCGGGGGCGGAATGGTGGTCTTGGTCTTGGTCTTGCCCCTTCCATCTCATTTTAGGACTCTGCGGCATTATTATTGTAGCAAGCGTTGGGGGATTTGGAAGCCCGATTCCTCTCCAAATAGCATCCTTTTTGGGAAGCGTTGATGATCTTGTCCTGTTTTGCAAGCCCGTGTTTAACTCGGGGCTAGGGGAAACTTGGCGCTGTCCACGCAGAAAAGGGAATAATAACCAAGAGGAGAGAGAGTGGAGGCATCTTCTGGAGCCAGGGCCTGGGCTAGTGAAGGGTTGTAGCACTTTGCCGCCTTTCCTGGTCCTCATTTCAGGAAAATCCTGTGCAGGTTTTTGTGCCAAGTTTGCTGAGTTCACAGACTGTAGGGGGAGAGAAAGGGTGAAACCCTCCTTGCCTGCAAGGTTGTGATTGCAAGGAGTCTCACTCCACCCGCACAAGCAGTCTCTCTCTGTGTGTTTTTGTATTTGTTATTGTATGCCTTCCAGGGGCGGCTCATCCATTACGCGAAGTAAGCGGTCGCAGAACACTTTTTTTGCCAGGGGTGCAGAGGCGCCTCTGTAAATGTCCATCGAATGCCACTTGAGGAGCGCCCCCTCAGCTCACAACAGCCCTAGCAGTCTGGGGGGAGCCTCAGCCTTCTTGCCTTGCTGCCGGGCGATCCTCTTCCCAAAGGGGCCGGGCCCTTGAGTCTTGCCTAGCCTTCAGGAAAGGTGGGCATCTCCACCTCTGTCTCTCTCTCTCTCTCTCTTGGTCTCAATGGCTGAGGAGAAAGTCAGGAGAAGAGGTGACTTTTGGTGCACCCGCCGGGGCCTTCAGGCACGCCTCCGGACCCAAAGTGGGCCAGGCAAGGGAGCAAGTGCAGCAAGTGTAGTTACCGGGATGTATAGTTCACCTACAATCAAAGAGCATTCTGAACTCCACCAATGATGGAATTGAACCAAATATGGTACACAGAACTCCCACGATGAACAGAAAATATATATCAATGATTGGTTGGGGGGGGGGGTGTGCCAAAATACTGTTTGCTTACCATTGAAAATTACCTAGGGCCGCCTCTGATGCCTTCCCATTTCCAACTTCTGGCTATCAATCACGGTGTTTTCTGGGGTTGAGAGATTGTGACTTTCCCTAGGTCACTTGGCAAGTTCCCAGAGCTGAGCAGGGGCTCAAACTTGGGCCCTCCCTCCAGGTGTTTTGGACTCCCAACTCCCACCATTCCTAACAGCCCCAGGCCCTTTCCTTTTCCCCCTTAGCCGCTGAGGAAGGGACCTGAGGCTGTTAGGAATGGTGGGAGTTGGAATCCAAAATACCCAGAGGACCCAAGTTTGCCCATGCCTTTTCTAGATGGATTTGGACATGGTCTTTACAATCCCTTATATCATTTCCAAATGACAGTGCCCTGTCAGTTAAGAAGACACAGTTTCCACCAAAATTGTGACAACATGACATTGCAAACCTGACTCTTGTGTGTGTGTGTGTGTAAATATGTGCATGCCACTTCTGCACAAATTTCCTCTCTATTTTGGAGCTGGCTTTAAGGGAATTCCTAGCTATTCAGATGTTGTTGAACTGCCTTTCTCACCAACCCCAGCCAAGGAAAAGAGGAAATTATGGTCCAGCAACATCCTGATGACCAAATTTCCCTAGTCCTGAGTTAGACACAATCCTCTTGGTCAATAAAAGGTGATTTATCTGGCATAAGGTAAAATAAACTATGTGTAGGTCACGTCTGATCAGCCCACATACTGCCTTGCCAGAGAAAGAAAATATACCACACAGTATCATAGTAGTTTACTCTTCATCATTCAGAACAACATATGTACAATGTGATCAGTTGCATCAACTCACATAATGTCCTTTTATGAGAGATTTAAAATGGTCTTTCTTTGTCCATGTGGATAAACTCCTTCAGCAACTCATGAAGGAAGAGCACACTTCAAACTGTCTCTCTCTCTCTGCTTCTCTGAATACTAGCATAGCACAAGCCTGGACAAAAATGTAACAGTATCCAAAAGTCCCCGGCTTAGCCTGCTCCCTGGGCATTGCCTGACCAACCAGCTTCATGCATCTTATTTTACAGTTGACACACACACACACGCACACACACAGACTCCTTGCATGCTCCAACATATCTGAATCCCAGGCTTTCTTCCTAATGCCTTGTTTATGATTTTTTTTCTTGCACATCTGGTGCTGGACTGACAATCCTTTGATCTGACCCAGCTGTGCCATTTGGAGATTCATCTTGGTGAAGCATAACTTTGCCACAGTAACCTTTCCAATACGGCTATCTCTGAAAACTGTTAATGTCAGCAAGTACAGAATACTTCCCTGAGGCCATTGGTTTGTACATCCAAAAAATAACTTTTTAAAATAGTATTCCAAGAACTTTGCCTACAGTTAGCTGACAGTTCAAAAGTGCAGATGGAAGATTTGAAAGAGGGGAAGGAGATCTGGAACAATGGCATTTAATGAGCTGCCTGCTTCCAGTTGCACTTTCCTCCAGTGCTCCAAAGGTGAGCCTGTGTTAGCGCACCTGGAAACGCCTATGGCCGCAGCACCGCACAAGAGTGCAGAGTATAAGCAAACAATTTATTGTGAAAAACACATTAAAAGTAGTGTACATTCTGGCGTATAAGACGACTGGGCGTATAAGACGACCCCCAACTTTTCCAGTTAAAATATAGAGTTTGGGATATATTCACCATATAAGACTACCCCTCTTCCAACGCACACCATTTTTTTAAAGCATCAAATTTGATTTCAATATGGTAATTTTCCTATTACTGTACCTCCTTATCTGCCTCTCAGATCTCGCACATGTGCACCTGCACCGCTTCACTGCAGTCTTCAGGAGCGAGATCTGAGAGGCAGAGGAGGAGGTCAGACAGGTAAAAGAAGTGTGTTTGTTGGGCCCAGAGCCACTCTATCTCTTTTTTCCATACCCGGGGTGCCCCGGATGCCTGTAGCTTGCTCCGCCCTTCACTTACACCTTCCTGGTGAGGCACCCCTTCACCTCACCATCGAGACTGCGTTAAGTCCACGAATCCTGATGAATGGATTTTCTTCTACCGTACTTGTGCAGCGTTGCCCTTAATGCTTTCATACAGTCGCTGCATACGGCAGGGACATGGCCACTGCCATTTTCGAGCTCGCCCCACCATATGCGGCAACCACAGATTCTCCAATACGATTGGAAGTTTCAGCACCCGCTCTATAAGACTACTCCCGTGTATAAGACTACTCCCGCGTATAAAACTACTTCAGCATATAAGACTACTCCCATGTATAAGACTACTCCAGCGTATAAGACTACTCTAGCGTATAAGACTACTCTTGTGTATAAGACTACTCCAGTATATAAGACTACACCCATGTATAAGACCACTCCTGTGTATAAGACTACTCCAGCGTATAAGATTACTCTCATGTATAAGACTACTCTCGCGTATAAGATGACCCCGCGTATAAGACGACCCCGCACAATTCAAGAGAGATATTGGCAAGCTGGAATGTGTCCAGAGGAGGGCGACTAAAATGATAAAAGGTCTGGAGAACAAGCCCTATGAGGAGCGGCTTAAGGAGCTGGGCATGTTTAGCCTGAAGAAGAGAAGGCTGAGAGAGGATATGATAGCCATGTATAAATATGTGAGAGGAAGCCACAGGGAGGAGGGAGCAAGCTTGTTTTCTGCTTCCCTGGAGACTAGGACGCAATGGAACAATGGCTTCAAACTACAAGAGAGGAGATTCCATCTGAACATGAGGAAGAACTTCCAGACTGTGAGAGCCGTACAGCAGTAGAACTCTCTGCCCCGGAGTGTGGTGGAGGCTCCTTCTTTGGAAGCTTTTAAACAGAGGCTGGATGGCCATCTGTCAGGGGTGATTTGAATGCAATATTCCTGCTTCTTGGCAGGGGGTTGGACTGGATGGCCCACGAGGTCTCTTCCAACTCTTTGATTCTATGATTCTATAAGACGGCCCCTGACTTTTGAGAAGATTTTCTTGGCTTAAAAAGTAGTCTTATATGCCAGAATATACAGTAAATGAAAAATCAGGAATAAAGAAAGAAGATGTATAATCCAAAGAGGTTTAGCAATAGGTGATAATCCAGCAAGAATCCAAATGTCTCATACTGATTCAAGGTAACACGGTCCAGGAATAGCCAACAATCACAAGAGCAGCACAAGCAAACGGTATGCTTAGTAAAACTTGAACAGGAATATAGATTCAGGAATATAGAAACTTCCAGAAATACTTGAATCCAAAAACAAGGCTTGACTTGGAACAAGAACTATAGAACTCACCACTAGCTTCTCACTTGAATGCTACGTTGCCTGAACTAACCCCTTGGGTAAACATTTGGCTCTTTAATAGACATGCATGAAAGCATACCATTTCCCATGAATTTTCTTCACAATTTCCCACATAATCACTCTGACCTACAATGCCTATTTTCTGTTCTGATCTGTAAATAAAGACTTTTGTTGATCTCAGTTGTTCCAGGTGTTTTTCCCTGGGAGCCTTCCGTATCACTTAGCTCCTCACTCAACTCCTTATCTAATGTTGCAGTTTCTGGCTCCTCTGGCTGATCTTGAAGCCCTGTACTTTCCAAATAAGGTTACTCACAGAGAAAAGCAACATTTCCCTGGCTTGAATCTTCATCCCTTCTTGTCCCAGGAAATCCCACAGGAAATCCCACAATCCTCTCTAAATCATCAGTGAACCCATCAGCCTCAGGCTGATCTACAACAGTAGTGCGGGTGCCATATCAGTGGAAATTCATCTCACTATACGTCATATAAAAATTATGTGTTCTTAGGCACTGAGTTAAATGCCCCCCCCCCCCCGCCCTCAGGTTTTTCTATTAAAGCTTGTGAAAGCAAAGAGGTAAACATTTTTGGCAGTGCACATGCACTATCAGATAAGAAGCAAAACAGATTACCGGTATGTTACAAACATCCTGCTTAGAAACAATTCACAGTTAAGAAATTATCATGCAGAAAAGCTTTCTCAGCAATCCTTGTTTCCACAACAAGCGGATTTTTTCAAAATCCAATTCTCACAGGGACAGAAAGTGAGGTGAAATCTTCTGAATGGGGCACATACAGCAAAACAAACTCCACAGGGATGTTAATCCTTCCCCATGGTATCCATATTTGGCTCGAGTTACACTTAAAAATATACCTGTTTCAACTTACATACAAATTCAACTTAAGAACAAACTTACATAACCAATCTTGTCCATAACCTGGGGACTGCCTGTAATGAAAAAATGTCTATCTGGATATTTTAATTTGAAAAAAACCCATACTATTTCAAGCAATCAAAACAGTATCTCTTCCTTTCAAAGGCAACTATAACCCAGTGCACAAATGTAACCCAGTGCACAAAAACACATTATTTTTATATGAATAGATAGGAGATTAATTAAAGATTATGAGCAAGGATTACGGAGGAATGGTACTATGCACTTTATAAGTTTTTAACTCTGTTATTAATTAAAGTACCATATATACTTGAGTATAAGATGACCTAAATAAATGCTGGGGTGCCTAATTTTACCACAAAACAACTGGGAAAATGTGTTGACTCAACTATAAGACGAGGGTGGGAAATGCAGCAGCTACTGGTAAATTTCAAAAAATAAAAATAGATATCAATAAAATTACATTAATTGAGGCATCAGTAGTTTAAATGTTTTTGAATATTTACATAAAACTGTAATTTAAGATAAGACTGTCCAACTGTGATTAAACCATTATTGTAACCTTCTTCAATGTAAATGTGCTTATGTATCCTTTCAATAATAATAGAGTAAAATAAATGTAATAAAATAATAGAGAAAAATAATTGAAATATAATAATAGTAATAATAATAATAGAGTAAAATGATAAATGTAATAATAACAATAATAGAGTAAAATAATAAATGTAATAATAAAGTAAAATAATAAATGTAATAAAAATAAAAATACTAGAGTAAAATAATGTAAATGTAATAATAACTATAATAAGTAGAGTAAAATAATAAATACCTTTGACTTGAGTATAAGCCGAGGAAGGCTTTTTCAGCCTAAAAAGGGGGTCTATATGGCATTTATTTGCTTAACTGTTTTAATTGTTTAGTTGTTAAATTATGTTTTATGGCTGTGTTTTAAGTGGCATTGAATTTTGCTGGAGTTGTAAGCCACCTTGAGCCCCCTAATGGAGTGAGAAAGGTGGGATATAAATAAAGCAAATAAATAAATAAATTTCCATTGGTATGGCACCTGCAACAAATACAGCCTCCCTTTTAGGGGACAAATAAAACTGGAAGGAGGCAGCTTATTAAACACATCTCCTTCCCCTCTTTCAAATCTACCATCTGCACTTTTGAACTGTCATCTAACTGTAACTAGAGTTCTTTGAATACTATTGTGATAAGTCATTTTTGGATGTACAAACGAATGGCCCCAGGGATGTATTCTGTACTTGCTGACATTAACAGTTTTCAGAGATAGCCGTATTGGAAAGGTTACTGTAGCAAAGTTATGCTTCCCCAAGATGAATCTCCAAATGGCACAGCTGGGTCAGATCAAAGGATTGTGTGGTCCAGTGTTTCATTTGTAAAAGGACCTCACTGTATGTGCAAGAAAAGTCACAATCAAGGCAATACAAAGAGAGTCTGGTATTCAAAGACTTATCCTTGGCTGGTGTTATGCTTAAAGTATGTATTTCTTTCGATGTGCATACAAATTCAGCCTACAGAACCGTAACTTGGGGACTGCCAGTATATCAATTTGCCTTGCTTTCCTAGAGCCATTTTTCCTGCAATACGGATTCCAGCTTTTTCCAACTTTTGCTGAACTACCACCTATGACCAAGGAAAGCCAGTGCAGTGAAATGATTTGAGTGCTGGACTAGAACTGTTGGGCATCAGGGTTCAAATCATTGTTCAGCCATGGAAACCAACTGGCGATCTTGGGCAAGTTATACCCTCAGCTGTAAAAGAAGCCAACAGTAACCCGCTCAGTCCAAAGCCTGCCAACAACCTCCCATGATAGAGTCACAATAAATTGGAAGCAACTTAAATACACACAGCAAAAAACAAACAAGCCTGATCAAGTTCTGTGGCTGGCTCTGCTGGATAGGAATATTTTTTGTCTATCTGAGGTTGAATTTATCTGAATTAAATTATTACTTTTCTAACAGATGTCTATGAAGGAATTTCCTCTTGATTAATTTAAAATCAACAGGAAATTGACGTTAGGAGGTGATTTATGGAAAACTTAACTAACAATTCTTTTACTGAAAAGTATTTGATGAGTTCCAGTTGTGACTCAATCCTCACTTGTCTCCAGCAGGGGAATTAATTTGGATCAAGACTCTGGGGATGTTCCAGAACAACAAACAGTAGAGAAACTGACCTCTTAAGCCGGGCCAGTGGTTAGAAGGACACTTCTTTTCAGAGACTTTTAGGGCTTCAGATGTCCTTGTTATCACTATATAAATCCGACTTGACACCAATTAAACTATCGGGCTTCATTATAGCTGGCTATTGGTGTTGTGTAGCATTTGACCTAGTCTACTATAAGGATCTAGGTGCAAGAGAGGCCCAACCATCCTGTGGAACTGAAAAAAGGGTCTCTCTTGTGGATCTCAGCATCTTGGTTGCAATTTAATTTTAATTTGATCAACAGTAAGTAATTAAGTTAGATCCAGACTTAGTCATGTTTACAGTAATCTTTGGGTATCCTACAGATTTCATTGGTTCTGCACTAAGCATCTGGGTGCAATTCATTGATCCCAGGGTGCATCTGCACTGTTTTACCCCACTTTAACTGCTATGGCTCAATGCTATGGAATTCTGAGGTTTACAGTTTGATGAGGCAACAGCCAGCTAAAGACTTGAAAAACCACAACTCTTGTGATTACATAGCATTGACTCTTGGCAGTCAAAATGGTGTCCAACTGCATTAATTCTTCAGTGTAGATCAGTGGTTCTGGACCTGTGAGCCGTAGATCACCAGTGGGTCGTGAGGATGAAAATCTGGTCCGTGAACCCCCTTCTTCTTTATTCATTTATTTTATTTTATTTATTACCACTCCTTTTGCACTGCCTACCACTCCTTCCCTGTTGCTGACCATGGCATGTGTTCTGTATCAGAAACTATAGCTGATGTGGTCTATTCAATGCAATTTTCTGAATCTGCACTCCCAACCGAATCTAAAGTCGACCAAAAACTAATTTGTAACCCTTTTGATACTAATGTTGGAGAGTGGTCCCAGATCAAGTAGACCCTGATCAAAGTGGTTCCTGATCAAAGTGGTTCTTTGTCAAAAAAAGGTTGGGAACCACTGGTGTAGATGTACCTTTAATTTCATCGTCAAGGGATTTGCTTTCTTTAACTAGCTCCATAGAGATGCATCCCTTGCCTGGTTTGGGAAAGCATAGCTAGTGGTTTCATCCAAACCAGAATAAAGGTTTACTAGAATAAAATAGCCACAGTTGCAACAAGATGACAGTTTATAGAAATATAGAAATATTAGTGCATATGAAATATAAAGAAGGAAGACTAATTTTTCTAAAATGGAGGATAATGGAAAATCATAACCTTTGGATCATATTAAACATCATATCAAGCAAACTTTATGGAATACATGTTAAAGAAACTGGGAGAAAACAAAGTGTCCTGTTTGTATTGGAAGAGATACTAACTGAATAATGGATAAGAAATCAGATATTTCATAGACAAAAGAGAAGAAATAACATGGGACTTAAAGTATTTCCCTCTTCATCAGACTATCATTTTACAGCCCCGTCCCCTTAGCGCCTTCGGTCTTCTGCTGAATTCTGGGAAATGTGGTTTAGGCTGAGGCCTTTGCAATTCTCAGGCAGAGAAGTCCTTTCCTTCCCAAACTACATTTCCCAGAATTCTGCAGGAGGTAGATGGTGCTAAGAATGTGCGTGGGGGGTTGCCTGCTTTAAAACGCTAGTCTGATGGAGCCCTTGACCTTTACATAGACATAATTTATAATACCTATTATCATACCTAATGAGCCTACGTGGTTAATTATAAACTTCTTATAACACCCGTCTATATATATTTCTGAACTCTCAGCACTCATGTGTAAGATATAATGTCGGCGCTCACTCACGTCTTGTAATTTTTCTGATGCCAAGCCACCTACATGGTAGCTATTTTCTTTGGAAGAATACCTTTGAAATGCCCACTTCATTTACATTTACTGCAGAAGGTGGTAGACAAATATTTAAGCATTTCACAGTAACCTGACATGCATAAAATCAGAGTTCTTGAAGAAAATTCTTTTTTTCCTCCCACATTTTTGTGGTTCAGAAGAGTTAGTACTGAGAGTGGGCTTATCTCATTTTGTGCTGTGCCTTCCTGCAGCCATTTGTGTGGAAATCATATCTTTCATCTGCCCTGCTGTGTTCAGAAATCTGGTACATGCACTTCTGGGTACTTTGGAAACAAAATATTTGTCAAGATGAGGTTTTTTAATCTGAACTGGAGGCAGAATCTGGAAGCATCTCCTTCAATAGGAGATTGTCCTCCTATAGTCAAAACATTGGCTGGCATAGCAACTGGATTCAAGGATGGTTTGTCACATTAATTTTCTTCCTCTAAGTAGCTTAAGACAGGGTTTGGTTATTGTGTGTACGCTGCGCACAAGCCAAACCTGTCCTTTCTTCGAACCTGTGTTTTTGGATCTTACACTGATAAATAGCCAACCATCATTGGTCACTCCTGCAGCCACCATCAGACAGTATTGACTGAGAAGGACAATTTACCACAAAAATTTAAGAAGTTGCCTTATAGTGAATTGGTCCATCTAGTGCAATGTTTTAGGGAATTACTTGTGCTCCCTTTCAGTGTATGAAGCAGGAATTTCACCAGTCATAGCTGGAGATGGCAGCGATAGTACTTGAGATCTCCTTGGGGTACACATGTATTCCTATACATCTACACCATGTTTGGGCAAACCCAGACCCAGGGGCCTTATGCAGCCCTTTGAAATCTTTTCTCAGGCCCTCTTGTCTCTCACCATGCTATCCTTCCTTCTCTCTTTCCTTCTTCCTTTCTTCCCTCTTTCTCTTTCCCTTCTTTCTTTCCTTCCTCCTTTCCTCCCTCTTTCTCCCTCCCTTCCACCCTTTCGTCCCTCCTTCCTCCCTCCTTCCTTCTCTCGCTCTTTCTCCTTCCTTCCTTCCTTCCTTCTTTCCTTCCTTCCTTTCTTCCTTCTTTCCTTCCTCTCTCCCTTCCTTCCTTCCCTTTTTCCTTCCTTCTGTCTTTTCTTCCTCCTTCCCTTCCTTCCCTCCTTCTCTCTCCCTTCATACCCTTCAACCCTTTCATCCTTCCTTCCCTCCCTCTTTCTCCTTCCATCCTTCCCTTCCACTCTTTTGTCCTTCCTTTCGTCTTTCTCCCCCTCTCCAACTTTTTCCTTCCTCCTTCCCTTCCTTCCATCCTTCCCTTCCACCCTTTTGTCCTTCCCTCTTTTCTCCCTCTCTTCCTCTTCCCCTTCCTTCCTGCCTTCCTTCCCTTTTGTCTTTCCTTCTCTTTTTCCTTCCTCCTTCCCTTCCTTCCATCCTTCCCTTCCACCCATTTGTCCTTCCCTCTTTTCTCCCTCTCTTCCTCTTCCCCTTCCTTCCCGCCTTCCTTCCCTTTTGTCTTTCCTTCTCTTTTTCCTTCCTCCTTCCCTTCCTTCCATCCTTACCTTCTACCCTTTTATCCTTCCTTACTTTTCCTTTTGTCTTTCCTTCCCTCTCTACTCTCTCCTTCCCTCTCTCCCTCTTTCTCCTTCCATCCTCCCCTTCCTCCCTTTCATCCTTTCTTCCTTCTCCCTTTCCTGCCTCCTTCCCTTCCTTCCTTCCATCACTGGGCAGCCAGTCCTCCTAGTAGGGAGTGTTAGCATGAGGCCCCCAAGTTAGAAAGTTTGCCCATGCCTCATCTATAGCATATATTCAAGTAGCAACACTGAGTAATTTGTTGGAAGGATTGACTTACTACATATCCATCTCCTGCAGAATTATGAAATCACCATCTTATTTGGACATAGAGACATATGGTACCCTAACCTTATTTTGGTGAGATCAAATATAGTTCCAGCTCAGCAAGCCCTAACATGGTCAGTCAGTGACTTAGTGTATCTTGAACAGATTGTGCGTGTTTGTAGAGGAACAACCATGCAAGGAAATGAAGGCATCATCCAACCCTTGTGAAATCCTGTCGTGGGTCAATTATATGTTTTAAAAAACTTCATCTGAAAATACCCCTAGTTAAAGATCGTAAGAACCATCCTGAGGCAGGGCTGATTATTACAATCCATACTTTAAACGCCTGGCTGTAAAAGTGTGGTGTGTGATTGTGAAAGACTTCTGCTTTCAGTTATAGGAGCAAATTTAAAACAGGCTTTGTCCCATGACTTTATTCCCAGAAGTAGGAACAATCTTGGAATGTATACAAGCCAGTTTCTTGATCATTCATTGCTGAAAATGGCTCAGTTGGCTTAGATGATGCTTCTAAAGTATTCAGATGTTATCTACTTCTATTGGGGCATATAACATATGTTTGATCTTTAGTTTTGAAGCTTTGGACATAAGTATGCTACAACAGACTGTTTCAAGATTGGGAAAGGCGTACGGCAAGGCTGCATACTCTCACCCAACCTTTTTAACTTGTATGCAGAACACATCATGCAATGTGCGGGGCTTGATGAATGCAAAGCTGGGGTGAAAATTGCTGGAAGAAACATTAATAACCTCAGATATGCAGATGACACCACTCTGATGGCCGAAAGCGAGGAGGAGCTGAGGAGCCTTCTAATCAAGGTGAAAGAAGAAAGTGCAAAAGCCGGGTTGCAGCTAAACATAAAAAAAAAACACCAAGATTATGGCAACAAGAATGATTGACAACTGGAAAATAGAGGGAGAAGATGTGGAGGCCGTGACAGACTTTGTATTTCTAGGTGCAAAGATTACTGCAGATGCAGACTGTGGCCAGGAAATCAGAAGATGCTTACTTCTTGGGAGGAGAGCAATGTCCAGTCTCGATAAAATAGTAAAGAGTAGAGACATCAGACTGGCAACAAAGATCCGCATAGTCAAAGCCATGGTATTCCCTGTAGTAACCTATGGATGTGAGAGCTGGACCTTAGAGAAGGCTGAGTGAAGGAAGATAGATGCTTTTGAGCTGTGGTGTTGGAGGAAGTTCTGAGAGTGCCTTGGACTGCGAGAAGACCCAATCAGTCCATCCTCCAGGAAATAAAGCCCGGCTGCTCACTGGAGGGAAGGATACTAGAGACAAAGTTGAAGTACTTTGGCCACATTATGAGGAGACAGCAAAGCTTAGAGAAGACAATTATGCTGGGAAAAGTGGAAGGCAAAAGGAAGAGGGGCCGACCAAGGGCAAGATGGATGGATGGCATCCTTGAAGTGACTGGACTGACCTTGAAGGAGCTGGGGGTGGTGACGGCCGACAGGGAGCTCTGGTGTGGGCTGGTCCATGAGGTCACGAAGAGTCGGAGACGACTGAACGAATGAACAGCAACAATGCTACATCCAGCTTGGTAATCAAGATCTGGTTCCGTTCAGTGATCTTTGAATTTATTTTAAGCCGATGAAACAGCATATCTTTAAATCCCACTGTTTAAAAATTCAGGCTGTGGTGTAATGGTAGCGTAGTTCAGCCTGTACTGTAAATCAGGAGTTGGAGACTTGAGAACAATCATTAGATTGCTAACCTCCATATTTCTTACGTGATTTGGCTGCACAATGCAGATCTGAATGAGGGAAAGTTCAATATTCACTTTATGTCAGTGCAGTTTCTATTATCATCTGACCAATGTGGAGCATACACCAGTTCTCATAAACCAGGCTTATTTAGACTTCTCCAGCCACCTGCCCAGATGCTGATCTTCCTCATACAGCATAGTCAGTGGTCAAGGACCATGGCACTTGTAATGCCAGAACACCTGAAGTCCCATTGGTGGGCGACACTGGTAAATGGGTGTGTTTGCTTGTCTTAAGCAAAGACATGTGAATTCCCTTAGCAGCATGTGATGTATGTACCTGCCATGCCAACAGACGATGCAAAACATTTGGAATATTGTGCACTAAGTCTTGCAACTGGAGGGGGAAAAGACTGCTTGAAGCTGCTGAATGCCATTGTCACTTATTTGTGAATCTTTGCCAATGTCTTAAAGTACAAAGAAGAAAGAAAATTATACATTTGTCTGAGAAAAGTAGATGGAAGTTGCTTTTAAAACATATAGTTTCCAAAGTTGATTGTTTTACCTAACACAGTAATGGGTTATAGCTATACAGTAGAGTCTCACTTATCCGACCTTCGCTTATCCGACATTTTGTCTTATCCAATGCTCTTATCCGATGTCCCCTTTTCCTCCAGCATTTCCCCTTCAATTAAAGGAGCACTCCCCAACTCTCTCTCCATTCCCAATAAGTGAAAAAGTCAAGATGAGGAGGAGGAGGAGGAGGAGGAGGGAGGAGGAAAGGGGGAAAAGAGACAGGACCGGAAGCAGAAGTGTTCTCCCTTCTTCCCTTTGCGATTTCCATGCTGCTCTTCCATATCTGGGTACTTCCTGCTGGGCTACTCTAGCCCCAAGGTGTTCCCTTGCCTTAAACCTTTGAGTCCCTGTTGTTAGTATTCTAGGTGTCTAGTGCCATGCCAGACGAGTGACAGTAGGAGACTCTGTATTATCCGACATTTTCATTTCTCCGATGTTCTGCCAGCCTGTTTATGTCAGATAAGTGAGACTCTACTGTATATTGGTAGTCTAATATTGATATTTAATAATAATAATAATAATAATAATAATAATAATAATAATACAGTACATCACACAATCCTAGACGCTTGGGAAGTATTTGACTTGTGATTTTGTGATAAGAAATCCAGCATATATATCTCATTTGCTGTGACATACTGTGTTTTTGTGTTAGTAAAATAATAATAATACATCTTTATTTATATGCTGCTTTCCCCCCCCCCCCCACAGTGGGGACCCAAAGCAGCTTCCAATAAGTTAAAAACGCAATACAAAGTGAAACAAGTCAAATGTATGAATATAAAACATTGCTTTTCTCGTAAAAATATTGGTAATGTCTTATGACTACTTTTTGTTTGTGTTGTCCCCAATGCCATTGATCTTTCTCAAATAAACATACTGTCCAGTTTAAGTGGCTTATTGGTGTTAGATATAAACATGGAAAACTGTGATGCAATAAAACAGTGGGATTTTAGACACATACTTGACAGTCTCTGTTCTGCTCTGCGTGAAAGCATTTCCTTGCGGGTTGATTGAAAGCTGTAGAAATAGCATGTTACAGTTCTAGTTAGACTAGACATAATTTGATTGAGTTAGACAGTTGGAATGCCTTGGTGTGTGCCTCAAAAAGAGATAAATAGCCATCATCTGAGAAAATTGTTATGGAGTTCAGAAAACCCCAAATTATCTAATTACAAAATAAAATTATTCATTGACTCTAACGGCAAAATCTTACCAATGGAGAAACTAAAACAGTGGTTCTCAACCTATGGGTCCCTGGGTGTTTTGGTCTACAACCCCCAGAAATTCCAGCCAGTTTACCAGCTGTTAAGATTTCTGGGAGTTGAAGGCCGAAACATCTGGGGACCCACAGGTTGAGAACTACTGAACTAGAAACTCTAGCTTTCACATAAAATTAAAGACAGAATAGGATAGAAATAGTGGGAAAATCTGCGAACAGTGTAGTACCTGAGCAGAAATGTGAAAATGTGTAGTTTAAATATTGGCATGCTGCTCCAATGCATAACCTGACTAGATTACATGTGGATTTTTTTTCATAACTGGTAATTGATTGATATCTTTTTCCTATTTATGGTGTAGACATTGGGGAATCATGAATTTGATAACGGCGTAAAAGGATTACTGGATCCACTGCTCAAAAACGTTAAGTTTCCTGTTGTAAGTGCAAACATTAAAGCAAGCAGACGATTAGCAAGCAACATCACGGGCTATTTTAGTCCTTATACGATTTTAAATGTTGGCACAGAAAAAGTGGGGATTGTTGGCTATACCACAAAGGAAACGCCTGTTCTTTCAGATCCAGGTATGCATTCTTTTTATACTTCCATAAATTGTGTGTATATGTGTTTGTTTAACATTGACCTAGTGATTCTCTTCATATTTTATTTCCATACAAATCAAGTGCAGTAGCTGTCACCAACTTTGCACAAGGTATTGCTGATACACAACTACAATTTCATTTATATAGTGCATTACTCAGGATAACAGTAATTGGTAATAGTGTATTACTCATTGGCACGGGTTATGTTCTAGATATTGTCCAAGAAATGAACAATATTTCCACTCCAGGATTTGTGAATTATGTTACCTGGACAAGACATGGAATGAGAATGGTGGATTCACAGAGTCCTGGGAACAGGATGTGGGGTGACACTAGAGGATCAAGTACAATGAGGAAAAACTAAGTGTGAAACTGATAGAAAAACAAAAAGATTGGAATGAGGTTTTGAAATGTGAAAAACAAAAAGGGACATTTTAATACATGTGGTTGATTTGTGAAAAGGCAAAATAAGCCCCCCCCCCTCCTCAAATGCAAGTACAAAAGTCAATACAGAAAAATAATTTGAAGATTAATATACAATTAGAAAACAGAACTCTTTCTTTTGGGATTGACGGATAAATATTTGGAAAACAGGAGAATGAAGGTGAATTGGTGAGTTTTGAATATTAGTATGATTTGTTTAATAGAAGGAGTGTGATACTTAGTAATAAAGAGAAGAGTTAAATGGTAAAATAGACACACATGTATAACCACAGAAAAGATAGTTGGAACTCATGGTTATGTTGCTTAGTGACTTATCTAGTAGAGTGCTTGTTTTTTCTTTTTCCTTGTTTTCTGATACATATAGGTCTTATAATCTGATGTGTATTTTTTTTTTGCTCTTACATGGTAGCACAGTGGTTTAAACCGCTGAGCTGCTGAACTTGCTGATTGAAAGATTGGCAGTTTGAATCTGGGGAGTGGGGTGAGCTCCCACTGTTAGCCCCAGCATCCTGCCAATCTAGCAGTTTGAAAACATGCAAATATGAGTAGATCAATCTGTGGGAAGATCTTCTATGGGAAGATAGCGGCGCTCCATGCAGTCATGCTGGCCACATGACCTTGGAGGCCTCTACAGACAACGCCGGCTCTTCGGCTTAGAAATTGAGATGAGCACCACTCCCCAGTCATACACAACTAGACTTAATGTCAGGGAAACCTTTACCTTTACTTATGAATGTTCAGTGTTGTTTAATGTATGTAACGTTAATTAAAAATTATAAAACATGACCAGATTGAGGGAGGAATTGTCCCAAAGAACACAGAGAAACATACTGTTTGAAGGGAAAGTTTCCGCATGCCTGGAATTAGGCCCTTATTATGCATTTCTTTTTTGTCCTGTACTATATACCAAACAGCTAAAATATTCTATTCTCTGCTCCCTGTGGGAAACGTATATCTGAGGCTTGGTGGATCTTATGGAATAGTGTGGATCAGGTCCTGGGGAAGTAGCAAGAAAAACCAGGACCTGCTTAGCACAAATTATATTCATTGGCTCGATTGTTGGTGAGTGAACTGGTAGGTAAACTACAACTGGTTCAAAAAGCCTAGACTCTAGACTGACACTATGACTTGGATCTAGAAAACCAGAGGAATTGCTGGCCCTGTCCTTCCAAAATGCATTTTTTCTCCCTACATTGCAAAATCTCTTTGAATCAAAGCCATGGTGTTCATATGATCCACAAGACCTCCCCTGCAACAATTGTGCCATAAATGCTGTTGAACTTCCTAATTATTAAATCACAATATTTTGATAGATAGGGAATCATATATAGCAGTCATTGGAATACATAAGTGAGAGGTGTGAATGTGTGTCTTCAAGCTGGCTGTTGACTTTTAGTGACCCCGTAAATTTATACAAAGGATGGTTTCGCCAATTCATTCCTCTGAAACAGAGCCTACAGCACCTGGTATTTGTTGGTTGTCTTCCATCCAAATGCTAATTAGGGCTGGCCGTGTTTAGCGTCTGATCAGACACGATCCGAAGCCTTTAGGGTATTTAGGCTTTTCAAGCAAGATACTTAGACCAAAATGATGAGAAAGTCCTAGATCCATAACTACTGAGACTTTGACGTGAGCGAGAATAATTCCATGGATACATCTGAACTTAGAATTAATGCTATTTGACACCACCTTGGCTCAATTCTACGGAATCTTGGGATCTGTAGTTTGCTGGGGCACCAACACTATTTGGCAGGGAAGACTAAAAATCTAGTAAAACTACATAGTACTGAGCCATGGTACTTACAGTGCTGTTGAACTGCATTAATTCTTCAGTTTAGATACCCCATCTGAGGTTCCGACATATTTTGGAATATGTTACAAGGCAAGTTCTCTGCCCAAAATCGGAGACTTTTGTCATCTGTCTGCTTTCCTTCACTGAAGAGAACATGAGCTCATCTTGGCAAAGCAGTCAGGAAACAAAATATTTGCATGATCTACAAAGGTACATCAGTTCATTGCCCATGACTATACAAATGCAAAACATCAGACTGGGGATTCCAGTCAAAAGCTAAAAGGAAATGACATTATTATGGAATCAAAAACAAAAGACTTGGCTCTACAAGCTTCCAGATGGTCTGCTGGAAAACTTGGAAGTTTTAGCATCTTGGATTTCTGGGAAATCTTTTGTGCATTATTGTTTAATGATGTGGAATCCTAGGATCAAAGGGCCCATCCAGACAGGGCCCAAAAAGCACAAGCTTTTGCACTTTTAGTGGTGGCATCCAAACAACGTCTCTGGTAAAAGAGGAACAATGCATAACAAAGCAAGAAAACTTTTGTCATAAATTATTTAGATACTCCATTGAGCCGGGCCTTCCTTAAAGGCCTGGGTCTAACGGAGTATAGGCCCTGTGGGGTCAGACTATTGGGTAGCCTTGGACTCCCCAGTAGTCTGTCCCCACAGCCCAATTTTCTTCTTCAGGCTCCATGGGTCCAGAGAAGCAAAGAGGGAACCCACCCCCTCCCAAAATCCCCCCCTCTAAAAGCTTTAAAATAAAAAAAAACTTACCAGGCCATCGGTAGGTCTCTTTGGAGGCTTCCTGGCGTGTGCCAGTGTTGTGCTAAGAGGCGGCGGGGGGGGGGGGGATTCTTCCCCCACTACTTCCTGGCAAGCTTTTGTTTTCTTTTAATGCTTTTCAGGGGGATTTCGGTTGTCCCCGTTCCAGCGTGGTAGTTACCGCACTGCAATGGGGACAACCCATGGGAAAATCTGTTTGTTTTCCCAGGGTTTGAAGACTTAAACCCACTTTGGGTTGGGTTTCTTAGGACCCTTCCACACAGTCATAGAACCCAGAATATCAAGGCAGATAATCCACAATATCCACAATATCTGCTTTGAACTGGATGATCTGAGTCCACACTACCATATAATCCAGTTCAAAGTGGATTTTATTGGGTCCTGTGTGGAAAGAGCCTCAGACAACCTTATCACAGGATTTGTCTTGACAAGATTTGTACAGAGGGGGGTTGCCATTCTACACTTAATAGGCATCCTTAAGATCACTACAGATAAGACTTTTGTCCAGATTCATTGCCTTCTTCTAAAATGAACAAAACATTCTCTGTCATCTAACTCTCAAAAAACTACTGAGTCATTGTGGTATCTCTTGTATTGAAAGAAAAAACTATACTGCATTGTGTGTGTGATGTCTTTATGCTTTGCTATACAATAAAGGTTTATACCATAAAATACTAATACATATTTTTCTGATTTTTAAAGGGCCAGATTTAATATTTGAAGATGAAATTGAAGCATTGCAGCCACAGGTACAGAAACTTACTACGCTGGGTGTCAACAAGATCATTGCACTTGGTCACTCCGGCTTCACTGTGGACAAAATGATTGCCCAGAAAGTTAAAGGAGTAGACGTTGTGATCGGGGGACATACAAACACATTTCTTTACACAGGTATGCCATTTCATTAACATAGAAGGGCTTCCAATAAATTAATTGGGTTAAAATGTCTAATTTGTTGGAGAGGCCATTCCCTCTTTATTTTATCATGTGGATTTTTAACACTGCCTTTTTAATTGTTGTAAGCCCCTTTGAATCCCAATCTAGGAAAAAGTCAGAGTGAAAAGAAATACCATAAGAGTTGTCATCTTCCCATCACCATATTTCAGTTATATTTAGCATTATAGGATATATTTATCACAGTGCTCAACATAATGCTAAATATTTTATTTCTCATACCTTGATTTTGCATATTATCATTTGATATTTGGAATTAAACTGCAATTTACTAATAAGTCTCCTTTCTATCCATGCTGCGTTGCTTTCAGTGGAAAATACAACTCAAGATAAACATTTTGGGATTTTGTAACTTTTAGTCCAAAATTCTATCCACATTAGTCATGTGTGGGAGCTGCTGTCTCATCTGAATAAAACTTTGAAAAATATAGGATGCAATCAGAGAGAATAAGTAGACCAGCCTGCAAGCTTCCTGCCTCAGCCCCCCTGTTAATTTGATTGGCAGAAAAAGATTAAGAGAGCATCTGTAGCACATATTCTAAGTTCTGTTTTTATGTGTTCTATGTTTTATCATCAAGACTTTGCTTTGGTCACACCTTTAAGTGTGTTTAAAAATGTGTCATAGTTTCCTTTTCCACTAAGGAAATAGTAGGCTTGACCAAGGGTACTGGGTCTTTTCCCCGTAGTCTTGTACATGTACACGTCATCATGACAGAAATAAATTGAGCCTCTTGGTTTTGCATGTGGTTTCCTGGCTCCTTCAATCTTTCCTGTTGTATGAACTCTCTTTCTGTTGGCATATTTGATTTTTCCTCTGAGATTTATTTGGCTACCTACTCTCTGCCTCCATGTTGGAGACTGGTTTGCTAAGAAGAGCAAATTGGTTGCGTCTGAAATGCCAAAACAGTCTTCTGAGAGAGAGTATTTTGTTTTTGAAGCCTTCTGAAATTGCCATGTGGGTAAGCTTCCTTTGGCTTCAGTCAGAATTGGCTTGGTAATTACAGGTTTTGTAAATAAATAAAAAAGGAGTATAGAAAGGAAAAATAAGTGACTGTGTTTTAGTTTCAGTATTCTCTCCCAGCATATATATATATATATATATATGCCAAATGATACCCTGCTCACACATGGTTAGCATTCACTAGTTCAGATTTCAAATGCTAGTTGTTTTCTAGGGTTTTTTTTTTGTTGTGTCAGGAGCGACTTTTCTAGGTATATCATAATGTTAGAGACCCTAAAATGTATCTTCTTAGGTCCACATCAAGGTTTATTTTAGTTTCTTCATGAAGAGGACGGACAGCCTGGCAGCATACACAGATGCTACCCTTCAAGTGACTGCCGCATCCTCTTGGCTTTTTGACCACCGATATATAACCTCAAGTAAACAAGAACATTTTTTTTGTCATGGAAAGTACTCTCTTTCCAGCCCCCTCCCTTGACCTTTTGATGGAAAGTACCTTCTTGTACCTGCAGACTCTGCACTTAACCACAACCTTTGAACTTAACCACAATACAACTTCTGACCTCTACATGTCACATCATGTTTCTTAAAAACATTTTCTTCTGTGTTGCTCTTTTTCTACAGAGAAAGGGTATGTTTCTCTTTTGCTGTTAATTTCATTCAAAGCCCCTTGCTTAGCATTTGCAAATTTCACTCAAAGACCCTTTCAATAAAATTAAAAAGTTAAGTTGCTTATACATAATGTGATTTTAGATACAAATGATCTCTCTCTCTCTCTCTCTCTCTCTCTCTCTCTCTCTCTGTGTGTGTGTATATATATATATATATATATATATAAGTTCATTTGTTGCATTTGTATGCCATCTGTCTCCCAGAGTTAGTTATATTAGGTAGTATGTGCAAATCACACTATGCATACGCACCAAGAAAAAGATTAGCCTTTGAAACCCGAACTATTGAATGCTAAACATGTGTGCTCAGGGTATCATTTGGCATTCTAATCAAGTAAGTTACAACGAAAACAGCAAACACACTTAGGAATGAGGTTGTTATGAAGCAACACAGCACCTTATCTGTCCCATTGTTGATTCCTGTGTGTTGTGGCTCACTTTGTTGTTCCAGGATTCTTATATATAGCTTTTTGTGTTCTGTGGATCTCCCCCAAAACAAGTCAATTCCCAGATTTTCTCTTATATCTCAAAATGCTTCTGGCCCTTTTTGGCTTTTCCTCCTTTGAAACACAGAATTTAGGAAAATTGTGGTAAACACTATTGCACTTTGTTCACACACCTAATGAAGTTCAAAGAAGTGCAGAAAAATATGCAGAGCAGAGCTTGAAAATGTTACTCTTGTGGGGTAACAACTCTCAGGGCTAGCTGGGGATTCTGGGAGTTGCAATCCAAAAGGTACATTTTCCAAGCAATCCAGCAATCTGTCTGGGTACAACAGTTTAGATACTTTTGGCCTTTCTAATTGTCTAGTTTAGTTTTTGAAACATACGGCAGCTGTTGACCTACCATTATCATCTCATGCTGAGGTTTTCCGCACTGTAAAAAAAGCCCTTGGGAGCTGTCCAGGAGCCGAGGGTTTTAAAACAAGTGGAGATGTCAGTGGCAACATTTACAAAGAATCATTCATGGCTGTGCGGTGCTGGCTGGCCGGTGAGCTGTAGAATATAAAACATAGCGACAAGAGTTTTTCCATTGAGCTTACCAGTGTCCTGGTAAAATTCTCAAGCTGAACTAATGTTTACTGACTCAATCCCTAGCGCATTTCCGAAAATAGACCCACTACTTTCAGCAGACGGAACAAAATAAAATAAATAATGGTGTTGTGTGTAGTATGTGTGTGGGTGTATTCAGTGACAAAGAACCTGTCTTGAATCAAACCTTGAATATGTAGTGAAAATTTCCATTCCCATTTAGAGATTTCTGTCTTCAATGTTTTAATATTTGCCCACATGAAAGAATAATTTACTTTCCTTGAGATTCTTTCTCCTCAAATAATATCAGTTTCCAAAAGGCAGCAGGCAGTATCTGTTTTTCTTTCCCTCTTCACCATGTGCAGTCTCACTGTCTTGCAAATTTTTTACTTTCTAACCCTTTAGTCAGGAATTCCTTCAATGAAAGCATCTCTTGAATTTTTTTTCATAAAACCGAGGAAGGACCTTGGTGAGCACATGGAAGTGTTAGCCTTTCAATTCCTCCATTCCTAACAGCGGCGTAGATTGTACTCAAATTCACTGACCTGGTTTCCAGCACTCTCTCCACCTGCTAAAGAAAATCTTTGAAAGTGATCAGAAGTCAAACCAAGGCTGGAACTACACTAACATATAATCCAATTTTAGAATTCAGAGTAACAGCATTGAACTGGATTATACAGCAGTGTAGACTCATATACTCCATTTCAATGCAGTTAATCTATGGCAGTGTAGATCCAATCTAAAATAAAAGTATAGCTTCAACTGACACTTGAGGACTAAGGGCCCTTCCACACTGCCATTTATATCAGGATCTGATCCCAGATTATCTGCTTTAAACTGGAATATATGAGTCCCCACTCCCAGATAACCTGGGATAAACAGATAATCTGGGATCAGATCCTGGGATAAAGAGGCAGTGTAGAGGGGCCTAAGTCTCCTTCTGCATTGCCATATAATCCAGATTATTAGAGATAATCCACATTATCTGCTTTGAACTGGATTATATGAATCTACACTGCCATATAATCCAGTTCAAAGCAGATAATCTGGATTTTATATGGCATTGTAGGAGGGGCCTATGGTCAATTCTACACAGCTGTATAAAATCCACATTGAACAGGATTATATGGCAGTGTGCACTCAGATAACCCAGTTCAAAGCAGATATTGTGGATTATCTGCCTTTATATTTTGTGTTAAATGGCTGTGTGTTAGGACTCTATGAGAGCCATTTTGGAGAGAGATTTCAACAGAGGTAGTGTGCCTCATGCCTCTTCCAAACTGCTATATAATCCAGATTATCAAATCAGATAATCCAGATTATATGGGTCTACACTACCAGATTATATGGGTCTACATTACCAGTTCAAAGCAGATAATCTGGATTTTGTATGGCAGTGTAGAAGGGGCCACAATGGAGAAAGCGTGTCTTCTTCTCTTTACCCTTAGAAGGTTAGAGCACCTTAATGAAGACCACATCCTGAAATAATAACGCAGAGACATGGCACTGTATCCATGAGGGATATATTGCTGAATATACAGTGGAAACAGGAAACTGTCGATAATAGCAAATCCTGTTGAAATAAATGATTTCCTTAGAAGGCTAAAACAACGTTACTCTGGTGGATTCCTTTCTAGGAATTTGCTAGGTTCTCAGCAAAAGTATACCATGGAACCACCTGGAGCCCTCGGTGGCACAATGGGTTAAATCCTTGTGCCGTTAGGACCGAAGACCGACAGGTTAAAGGTTCAAATCTGGGGAGAGTGCGGATGAACTCCCTCTGTCAGCTCCAGCTCCCTATGCGGGGATATGAGAGAAGCCTCCACAAGGATGGTAAAACATCAAACATCCAGGTGTCCCCTGAGCAATGTTCTTGCCAAGAGCCACTTCTCTCACACAAGAAGTGACTTGCAGTTTCTCAAGTCGCTCCTGAAAAAAGAAAAAAAACCTGGAGGACCTATTATTATTATTAACTTTATACCCCACCTTTCTCCCCGAGGGAGGATCCTGACAATCCCACACTTCAGTCATGTTTAAAAAGCACAATACAAAAGTTTAAAAACTAATAAATTGTACAGCGAGTGAATATATTTTGTCAGGTACAGGTAGGTGAAACTGCTGGAAATTTCTGTTCACTAAAAAAAAAGGAACTAGAAACAGGTTTGTCTAAAACTTTTTAAACAGAGGGCCAGGTCACAGTCCCTCAAACTGTTGGAGGGCCAGATTACAATGTGGAAAAAAAAACATGAATGAATTTCTATGCACACTGCACATATCTTATGAGTAATGCAAAAAACACTTAAAACAATACAATAATTGAAATGAAGAACAATTTTAACAAATATAAACTTACTAGGATTTCAATGGGAAGTGTGGACCTCCTTTTGGCTGATGAGACAGGATTGTTGTTGTTGTTGTGTGCTTTCAAGTAGTTTCAGACTTAGGCTGACCCTGAGCAAGGACTGGGTAAATGACCTTGGAGGGCCGTATCCCCTGGTCTAAAGCTTGCAGAGTATTATGATTTCAGCAGAAAACTTTATTTTTAATTTATTGTGTCAGGAGCAAATTGAGAATACAGTTATAATGTATAGAAAAACCACAAACAAAGTTAAAAACTTGGCATTGTATTAAATTTTCTTTGACCAGAAGCTGGCCACTTGAAGTGCCTCTGGTGTTGCCGTGAGAAGCTCCTCCATTGTGCATATGGCAAGGCTCAGGCTGCATTGTGGTAAGGGGTCTGTGGTTTGCTTTTCTCCACACTCGCATGTCATGGACCCCACTTTGTAGCCCCATTTCTTAAGATTGGCTCTGCATCTCGAAGTGACAGAACACAGTCAGTTCAGCGCCTTCCAAGTCGCCCAGTCTTCTGTGTGCCCAGGGAGAATTTGCAGCAGAAAATGAATGTCTTATTTTACCTCTCAAGTTTGTGAGAAATCAAAGGAAATTCGTGGTTGGAAAGGATTCCCCCTATTCCTGGCCATAAGGAAATTACCTTCCAAATAATCAAGGGACATTAAGATTTCTATGCTGGTCTCCTTCACATTACTCTTTAAACAAAATGGTAGGGATAGCCTTCGCATACTGTGGTGATATAAACTAAATTTTTAACATCTTCCATACTACGATGTCAGTCTTACTGGCTGAACACCTACTGATTTGGGAAAAAATTCAGCAAAAGGCAGTAGGCTTCATGTGAAAAAAAATACATCAAACAAGCCAACATCCATAGAAAGTACATTTTCTACTGAAAAGAAACGTAAGACACTAATTTGTTAAGAATTTTGTTAACTTTTTGAAAAGTGAATACATTACAGGAAATGGATCGACCAATTGAATTAGAATTGATCAAATTTTTTAAAAGCTAAAAAGTATGAAGAGCAAAACAACATTTATGTTCTCATCATTTTTACAGGTGTTCCTCCTTCAAACGATATACCTGCTGGTAATTATCCATTCATTGTGAAATCAGATGATGGCCGTGATGTGCCTGTTGTTCAAGCTTATGCGTTTGGAAAATATCTTGGCTACTTGAATGTCACCTTTGACGACAATGGAAATGTAATTAAAGCATCTGGAAACCCTATCCTACTAGACAGCAGTATCCCTGAAGGTATGGATGGCTGTGTGAAATCTGACATATTTGTCTGCAGTCTCCCTCTGATCATAAATATTAACTCTTACTTTTAAAAATTCTTATCAAAATGCCACTAATCTTATAAAACAATTGCTCTTCATCCTTTATACCAAATAAATTATGTGCTGTGACCATGAAACCATTTTCAGTGGCTAATACAGAAATTTTAAAATAGACTTTGGCTGAATTAAGAATGCATAATTTCATATATATTTTTTTGTATTCTTTATGGAAGCATACCCTGTTTTCCTGAAAATAAGACCTAACTGGAAAATATGGCCTAGCATGATTTTTCAGGATGCTCATAATATAAGCTCTACCTGAAAAATAAGCTCCAGTTCAAATCATCAATCAGATGGACACATTTAGCAAAAGTACATCTACAGCAGACGTATTGAATTTAAAAATATTTTTGTATATAATTAAATATAAATAAATAATAATAAATGTGTCAGAAGTGACTTAAGAAACTGCAAGTTGCTTCTGTTGTGAGAAAATTGTCTGTCTGCAGGGATGTTGCCCAGGGGACGCCTGGATGTTTTACCATCCTGTGGAAGGCTTTTCTCATGTCCCCGCATAGGAAGCTGGAGCTGACAGATGAGAGCTCACCCCGTCTTGCGGATTAGGTCAGCAGTTCAGCCGGCACAAGGGGTTAACCCATTGCACCACCGTGGGTCATAATAATGTCAATAATAATATTGAAATTAATACTTAAAACAAATGATAATATAAATTATAATTAAATATTTTAAATACACAAGTGGGTGCCTTTGGACAAGAAGAAGTAAATGTCTATGTAAACAGAGGAACTCAAGACTTATTGTTGAATGACCAATCAGAGTACTGCCACAATGCACAAATGATGTGAACACTTGATACATAAAAAAAAGACACCCAATGAAAACAAGCATGAGACCTAATCTTATTTTCACGGAAATACGGTAGTGTTTTCATACACTGGTCATATTCCAAAAAGATGTTCTAGTTAGGTATGAGGAAATTGTGGCTACCTAGATGACATTGGACTTTCCCATAAACATCATGATGCATGGCTGAAATTATATGGGCTAGAATCCAAGTTCTGGAAAGTTGCGGTTTCTCCACCTTTTCTCTGTTTGCACTCAAAGGTCATCATTTGGATGATGACTGTTCTTCTAAACTTTTAATAAATGCTGTCACTACTAGATTTATGGTTTCTGTTATTCTGCCAAAGTATATCTGTGATTTCTAAAAGCAGCTTACTGCATAACGTGAGATGTGACAATCCTAATCCATTTTGACCGTAAGGAATTGGTTGCGTAACTCTTTAAATCCAAAGCATTGTTAAATGGAGGGCCACCACCCATTTATTCTTTTGGTTTGTTCTGAAAAATGACAATTGGTGGAGTAACCTTCAATGGAAATAACCTCAAACCTATTGTAGCATTGTGCTGTAGACAAACAGACTTGTTATTCTCATGAGTTATATGTATAATCAGTAAAGGCATTTACCAGACTGTATTTCTAATTTAGATCCAATTGTGAAAGCAGAAGTTGACAAGATGAAAGTTGAGCTAAGAAACTTTTCTTCCAAAGAAATAGGGAAGACTATCGTTTATCTAAACGGTACCAGTCAAGCATGCCGTTTTGAGGAATGCAACATGGGAAACTTGATTTGTGATGCTGTGGTAAGAAAGTCATTGCTTAATTTACAAATGATCATGTAAGTATTTGATGGCTTTGGCAGATAGGCTAAAGAATCATGTCTACTCATTGGGATGCTGAATTTGGTTTGGGTGAAGGTCATTCAAAATCTTGAGATACCTGTAGTCGTTCTTAATGAGAAAAGCAAGATATTGTAGAGGTGTGGATATTTGTAACATCACTTTTTATATATATATGGGGGAGGGGGAAGGTTTTTTCCCCATCTTTCGGCACCTTGGAGGCTGTGCTCAGTTCCGTCCACGGGGAGTGCTGTTGCTCCACCTCCTTGCCAAAGAGCTTTCTTTGTTTGTAAACTTTACTCCATTTTCTGATTGAAATTTGGTTCCTATTTATCTACTCACATTAGTTTTTGATCTCCTAGGTGGGCGGGGAACTAGGCTGAAGGTCAGGAGCTCTCCCTGACCCAGCTTCGAACTGTCAATCTTTCGGTTGGCAAGATGTACTGCAGCTGCAGCTGGTGATTAACTTGCTGTGCTAAAGCCAGCCCTAAAGTTTACATCAAAGAATGCACCTGCACTGTATTATTTATTTATTTACGTCACTTATCCCGCCTTTTCAGCCTGACTCAGAGCGGCGTACAGACTGGCAACAATTTGATGCCACAACATACATACATATATCAGTTAAAAACAATTAAGTCACATCATAAAATCCACATAAAAACTGTAGAATTAATGCAGTTCGATGCCACTTTAAGTGCCATGGCTCAATGCTGTGCAATCCTAGGCACCAGCACTCTTTTGCAGAGAAAGCTAAAGAGCTTGTAAAAGTACTCCAATGGTTCAATAACATTTGGCCATGGCAGTTAAAGTGGTATCAAACTGCATTAATTCTAGTGCACAGGTACCCAAAGAGAAGTAGAGGAGTCTAGCATTCAAACTAGTCCTAAGGGCTTGATCCAAGGCTACTTAGTAGATGTGGACTTGGTGTCAGGATTTTACAGACAAGCTGTATACTTCTAAAGTCTCTGTGGATATCAAAACTTTTGACCAAGGAGATGATGTTGACAACAATACTGTAGATTACTGTGTCAGGTATAGTCCAGAATGGTGCTAGTCCCAAACCCTTTGAGCAACAGCGCCTATGAGAAGGCAGGAAAGTTAACCTAACTTTTTCCCTTTTACATTGCTTCCAGGAAGTTTTATTTTGGGCCTATCGTATGTGCAAATAAAATGGTTTTATAAATGAGATTTAGATATAGAATTGACACCCCACAGTTTTTTTCTTCAAAAAACCTGATCTATATTTCAAACCTAAACCTCATTAATCCAAAAAGTTTCTGAGTAGAAATATCATGCAGTTTCAATGTCATTATTTTGTGTATTAAGGCTGATATAAAGTTAATGACCATCATACGGAACCTTTTTCAAATTGTTACAAAAGGAGGCTTTCAGTTAAGCTTCAGACAAATGGGAGATAAAAGAGGAGTTTCCTGTAAAGTGGAGTACATGGAGGAAAAAAACACACGAAAATGTCCTTTCTCTGACATCTTTGGGGCATTAGAATGTAATGTTTAAGGCTATACAATTTCTCTTTTTGGTTTAGTATCTTCTCAAAACGAAACCCAGCTCACTGAAAGGGAATTACGTCTTAGCCCTCACTGTTGCCAGAATTTAAGGTTTGCACAATTAAAGTTAATTAGGCAGTCCAGGCAGTGCCATCCTGTCCTGGAAATCTGTCTCTGGCAGAAATCATTCTCCAGAAGAAGTTACTTGACTTGGCACAAGTCCCTTTGACTAGGCTGGCACTGGATTGTCTCAACTTCCACTAAGTCATAGAGGAGCCCAACCCATTCTAAAGTTAATTAGCAGTGATTTTAAACTTTGGCCATACTTTGCTAGAGCAAACCCAGTGATTTACTGTCCCTGTCTCAAATTTCAATACAATATACTCACATGCACATAATGTACTCACAATTTTTTTCCTGTACAATTCTAATTTTTTGAGTGTGTCAGAAGTGACTTAAGAAACTACAAGTCTCTTCTGGTGTAAGAGAATTGGCCATCTGCAGGGATGCTGCCCAGGGGACACCCAGATGTTTTACATCCTGTGGGAGGCTTCTCTCATGTTCTGGAAGCTGGAGCTGACAGATGGGAGCTCACCCTGTCTCACTGACCTTCAGGTCAGCTGTTTAGCCAGCACAAGGGTTTAACCCATTGAGCCACTGCCCTCCACAATACTATTTACACATCCTTAACTCCCTTTTTAATGAAAGCTAAAAGTTATTCTGTAAAGCTTATAGAGTGATCCTTAGTACATTTCATTTTGTTTAATAAGGCACCTATCTTTAAACCTATTTGGACCTGAAGCATCAGATATAAGTACAACAAAACCTATATTTCAGATGCTTTTGTGCCATCCCACCTAATGGACATTAAGATGCTGTATTACTATGAGTCAGCTCCTAGCCACCTAACGTGTAAGATTCATAAAGGCATTATCATATTCGTCAAATTTCCACCATAAAGAAATTGCTTCAAGCGTAATCCTACTCTTTGTTTGTCTTTTCAAATTTGTCCTCATCTTAAGATCCCTAGTAGAACAGGAATTCATCTTTTTCCGTTTACTTTTACTTTATTATGACATCTTCATAGGATCATTGATTTACAGCAATCAAGTTATGTGTTACATTTCAGAATTGTGAGGCCAAATAGGATGTCTTTTGTGATGTTCTGATATAAACACAACTTTTCCTAACAGCTTAATGTTCTCTACTGAAGAAAATGTAGGACCCATTTGTAACTAAAGAGTGAATAGTATCTCTTTAGTTTTATATATATCATTTGAAAAGTCATTGGTAACTTTGCCCCTTCACCTTACTCTATAAAACCAACTATTTGGCAAAGCCAGTCCTACTATATTTGAAGAAAAGAAAAGAAGATTATGTCTTTCCTCTGCTCCTTAGTTTCCCCATATAGCACCAGTATTTTATAAAAGGCTAGCACAGTGGTTCTCAGCCTTCCTAATGCCGTGGCCCCTTAATACAGTTCCTCATGTTGTGGTGACCTGCAACCATAAAATTATTTTCATTGCTACTTCCTAGGTGTAATTTTGATACTGTTACGAATCATAATGTAAATATCAGTGAATGAAATACATTCACTGATATTTTCGTTCACTGGACCAAACTTGGCACAAATATCTGATATGCCCAAATGTGAATACTGGTGGGGATGGGCAGGGGGGGGGGGGGGGTGATATTCTCATTTGGGAGTTGGAGTTGGAGTTGCTGGGATTTATAGTTCACCTACAATCAAAGAGCATTCTGAACTCCACCAACAAACTTGGCACACAGAACTCCCATGACCAACAGAAAATACTAGAACGGTTTGGTGGGCATTGACCTTGAGTTTTGGAGTTGGAATTCACCTACATCCAGAGAGCACTGTGGACCCAAACAATGATGGATCTGGATCAAAGTTGGCACGAATCCTCAATATGCCCAAATGTGAACACTGGTGGAGTTTGGGGAAAATAGACCTTGACATTTTGAAGTTGTAGTTGCTGGGATTTATAGTTCAACAACAACCAAAGTGCATTCTGAACCCCACCACCAATAGGATAGGGCCAAACTTCCCACACAGAAACCCCAGTGTCAGATGGTCTTTGGTGACCCCTCTGACACCCCCCTCGTGACCTCCCCAGGGGTCCCAACCCCCAGGTTGGAAAATACTGGACTAGTACATCATCACTTCTGACTTCTCCAGCATAGATCATCCTTCTGATATCTCTATTTTTCAACTATAAATACATACATTTTTTAGTGAAACACCCAAAGTCATTCCTAAATTTGTCAAAATATATACTTGTTTGTTTTGGAGTAAGAAACATGTTTTGTGATTTGAGTGACATGTAAACATGTAGGAAAACATGTAAACATATTTAAGCTGTGGGTTTGTTTTTGTTTTTTACTGTGAGGGGTATTTATTTCTGAAATAACCATCCAAAAATTCTCATCTTCTTTTTAAAAACGAGTTCATAAAATGCTTGGCAAAACTGACTTGCTGGAGTCCTTGTACCCCCTCAAAAACCCAAAGTGATAGAAATTACTTTCTTTTCAAATGTTCTAGGTTAACAGTAACCTGAGACATCCAGATGACAATCAATGGAATCATGTTTCAATGTGCATCATAAATGGTGGTGGAATACGGGGACCCATTAATGAAAAAATCAACAATGGTATGCTTCGTAGGAACTAGGGTTGTCGGGTTTTGTTGTTTTTTTTGGCAATTCTGCTTCGGTTTAATCTCTCTGTTTCACATTTCTGTCAACTAGTTTTGTGATTCTTATTTGATAACTTCTGTATTTCACCTCTGTTGTTTTTCTTAAACTAATCAGACTGTAAAGACTTCTCTCTTTTTCTCCTCCCTCTTTGCACATACATACATGCCAGCAACAAAAAGTTAACACAAGATGTTAAAGAGAACATTTTTCTTGGTGTTGGAAGATACTGTGACAGTCCACTGATTATATTCTTCAAATGAAGGTTAGTTTTTTTAAAAACAAACAAACATCTTTTCCACAGGGATGTGCCATCATGTACAAATAACAAAAACAGACTTCTTACCATTCAGTTCCCTTGTGTCATTTCAGAAAGCTCCAAACAACAACCAGGCACACACAGCACTAAAGTAAGCTTTACATGTTAAGAAGAATCCATGCATTAAGTAGCAGCACATACTGGAGCCTTTTTGTCAGCTTTTCCCAACCTGGTTCTTCCAGATGTTTTGGATTCCAAATCCCATCAGTCCTAGCCACAGTAGTCTGCTAGGTACTGTAGTCCAAAACATTTGGAAGGCACCAGTTGAAGGAACATTGTTTTTCAGAACCAATCATGTAAATATGGCATGTTTTTCAATAGCTCCAGATTGAGTTACACTGACCACTCACATTATTTATTTATTTATTTTATTTACTATGTTTATACTATGTTCATGTCCACGGTTCCTCTGGAGGAGCGGAAGCCGTTCTGGGATTCTGGGAGGGTGTCTTCTGGGAGGGGCAGAAGGCGGTTTGCAAGGATTCTTGCGAGGATTTTCCCAGCGGAGGTTAGAAGGAAGATGCCTCGATAGTTTCCACAGTCTGTTCTTTCCCCTTTTTTGAAGAGGGTGATGATGGTGGCATCCTTGAAATCTGCGTCATTTTAGTGCTAATCACAAACATAAAATACAGTTAAAAACAATTCATTTAAAAATACATTATATTAATAAAACATTTGTTTAAAATCACCTCGGTTTAAAATCAGTGTCTGGGTTAGTCCATTGTCATTCGTATCACATTAAATCATCCCAATTGCTGCCTCTGTTATTAGTAATATTACATGTAATATATAATATATAATATTATTATACAGTATTAGTAGTAGTATTATATTGTATTACATTATAATATTATTATATTAAATTAAAGCTTATATTTTAGTCAGTTGAGATCTACTTCAAAAGGTCTACTCCAGATGATTCCCTCCTCCCTCCTGAGTTAATGGCTACTGGACAGAGAACCCTTTTTGTAGTGACCTCTGGCTTTTGGAATTGGATAAAGTTTGGCTAGATGTTGTTGGATTCCAAGTTCTACCAGCTCTGGTCAGCACAGCTAATAGTGACAAATCCTGGGAATTGGCATTCAAGAACACTTTACTAGCCCCTGTTATAGGGCAGACGCAGCGTTGCCTTCTTAAAAACCATCTTTTAGTTGCCGGGTGAAATATGTCTTGTCCTTTCTTTTCAGGGCTTCTAGTGTTTGAAATCTTTTTCTGTTTCCTTTGTCTGTCCTGATTATTTACATGTTTGCTAGCTGTTCTTAAATCCTATTTAACAATGCTTTTATTATAATTAATTGCTCTTGCTTGCTGATTGTTCTTCTGATTTTGTATTGGAAGATGTCCTGAGACACTGTTATACAACTGGGTTTTGGTTTTTTTTGTTTGTTTGTTTTTTTAAAAAAACCCACATTTGTTCAAGGTAGCATATACACAACTCTTACACTGTATCTTATGCAACATATTTGTAATGTAGGCTGAACGGCAAGATTGAGGCTTGCCCAAGGACAACAAATAAGCATTTGGAGTCAGTCTTCTCAAGTTATAACCATTAGAGTTGGAGAGGCTGCAAACTACCACAGGCAGTTAATAATACACTTTATTTATATTCCGCTCTATCTCCCCAAGGGGACTCAGAGCGGATTACAGTATACACATCTATAAGCAAACATTCAATGCATTTTTATACAGTGAATGACAATGACATGCAATGCACAAACAAAGGCAAAGGTTTCCCTTTTCATCTCTGGCATCTGAATTTACAGACATCCGACTTACATCAGACTCATTATTAGGAACAGGGGGGGGGGGGGTGAGATAACAGGAAGTAAGAGGAAATCCTCCCCTAGAAAGGGAAATTCACTCCTGGAAGAAAGATCATGGGGAAAAGGTTTGTTCACTAAAGCTTTAGCACCTGTCCTTGTTTCTATGACGTGCCAAAAATTCCAAATTCCCATTTCACAGGGACAAAAAGTAAAGTGGAATCTTCTGAACAGGGGCACAGACAGCAAAACAAACATTACAGGGGAGTTAACTCTTCTTTATGCTATCCAAAACTAAAATAAATATCTTTTTTGGCTGAGGTTACACTTGAAACTTTGACTTACAGACAAATTTAACTTAAGAACAAACCTTCAGAATCTATTTTGTCCATAACGCAGGGACTGGCTTTATTCCCACCCACCTTCGCTCTTGACCAGGTTGGCCAATGTTCATGAGTTCAACAATATCTGGAGCACTTACATTTCTCCAGAGCTCATGGTGGTACAATGGGTTAAACCCTTATGCCGGCAGGACTGAAGACCGACAGGTGAGAGGTTTGAATCCAGGGAGAACATGGATAAGCTTGCTCTGTCAGCTCCAGATCCCCATATGGGGACATCAGAGAAGCCTCCCATAAGGATGATTAAACATCTGGGTGCCCCCTGGGCAACGTCCTTCCAGATGGCCAATTCTCTCACACCACAAGCAACTTGCAGTTTCTCAAGTCGTTCCTGACATGAAAAAAAAATCTCCAATTCTATATTATCATAAACTAAGATGTGAAATAATCAAGATGATATTAAACAAGATTCTACACTTGACTGTATTTTTAAACATTTCATTGTATTCAGGTACAATTACCTGGGAAGAGTTGCTCTCTGTGTTGCCCTTTGGAGGAACATTTGACTTGCTACAGATCAAAGGTTCAACTCTGAAAGAAGCCTTTGAGCACAGTGTTTACAGGCATGGGCAAGGAACAGGCGAACTACTACAAGTCTCAGGTAAGCGCCATCCCTGAATTCAGTGCCATCCCTTGTTCAGAGCCCTAAACACTCTTTATTTCTGATTGATAAATAGGTGGCTTATCTTGCTTTTGCATTGTACCATTGGAGAGACTTGTTTTGTATATGCAAGTGAAGCCAAGTAAAAGGTGAACAATCAACAAGCTTAACTTCACAGACATGTCAACACACCTCCCGGGATGGTATAATCCAAGGGTCTTGTTATGCTGCAAGTACCAGTGGGGCCTCCAGCATGTGTGTCCTAATTCCAAAATATACCACAAGCAAAAAAACAAAAAACTAAACCCCAAACCAAAAAACCCCATGAATTAACTATCACTAAAACTCCCATTCCTCATCACCTCACATCTTATTTCTGTTCTAGATCAGGAAAAAATATTTGCATTTATGAACAAATAATTATACTTCTTAGATTGGGATTTTGGACCACAGTTGGGGCTGGCACTGTTTAACGTACTGCCCAGCCAGGCTTGGCTCACTCTCACTGGCATTGGCTTCCTAATTCGCCAGCTTGCAAAACTTGTCTATTGGATAATCACAGGCAAGGCTCCCCCTACAAAGACTTTCTTTTCCTGCCTCATGTACAGTTAAGGTCTTCTTTGCCAGAGGTGCTGAAACAACTGACAAGGAATTGCCATGGAGTAGGAAAGCACTATTTCTTTAAGAGTGCAATCAGTAGATTCTTATGCAATTAGTTTATAATACCTTTACTATGTATAAACCACTGGTTCTTAACCTGTGGGCCACGGACAACCAGTGTGCCACAGGGATGAAAATCTGGTCCATGAGCCTCCTTTATTTTATTTTATTTCCACTCTGTGCCACCTGCCATTCCATGGCATATATTATGTATCAGAAACTAGAGCTGATGTGCTCTACCCAATGCAATTTTCTGAATCAGCACCTCAAACAGAATCTGAAGTTGACCAAAAACTGATTCGAGAAACCCTTTTGGTACTAATGTTGGAGAGTGGTCCCTGGTCAAAATGGTCCCTGGTCAAAGGGGTCCCTAGTCAAAGTGGTCCCTGGTAAAGTGGTCCATGGTCAAAGTGGTCTCTGGTCAAAAAAGAATGAGAACCACTGCTATAAACTGATCCATCAGGATTCCAGAGGACTTTGGGGGCTTTTGCCTTTGCTCTGGAATTAGCATATGACTAACATTATGGTGAAATTCAAGGGCACAGACAGAAGGAAGCCTGCCTTGAAGAACAACTCTTTGTTTTATTTTAAGATGGACAGGAAGGAGAGTGCAAGTGATTTACATGCTCCGCATTTCTGAGTAGAAAGAAATCAACAGAGCACCTGGGAAAAGAGCTTGGTGATCATTCCTACGAGAGAATACTGACTTTATGAGTAACAATTTGCAAGAAATGATGTTAGCAAAGACACAATATGTCAGATGTAGCAATGTTTCCTTGGGAAAAAACCCCCTGAAATTGCTATGAGTACCGTATTACTATTTTACTTTCATGTGATGTGTAGGCAATTATTTGTTTCTTCAGAAGTATTAGGTAGGGAGTCATTTTGGAGATGTGAAACCATTTTCCCTGTTTTTCTTTAAAACCAAATCTCAAAGATGTACCATGACTAATGTGTTACTCATATGACCCTATTCAAATGCAGTGACAGGTTTTGCTCCAGCTTTTTTGCTCTAGTCTGATGGACACCAGCCACCATAGGTTAAGTATTAAATGAACATGCATTCTCTTCAGAAGACATGTGTAGAGTGAGAGATTTAAAAATGACCACCCTTCAAAGAAATGACATCTAATTTATTCTTAACCCTTCCCTTGGTTGCCACTGATCTTCTAAAATTCTATTCAAATGTGTGTTTTTCTGTAGGCATACGTGTTGTGTATGATCTCTCCCGAAAGCCAAGGAACAGAGTAATAAGCTTAAAGGTCCTTTGCACAGAGTGTAGAGTACCAGTCTATGTACCAGTCGAGATGGAAAAAACATACAAAGTCCTTTTACCGTCTTTCCTTGCTGGGGGAGGGGATGGTTATTCTATGCTACAAGGAAGTTCAAACAACCACAGTAGTGGTAAGTATATATAGATATGGTGATATCTCAAATATTAATAAAATGCCATCCTGTATTTTCAATTACAGTATTCAAGCTGAAAGAGAAAATATTTCAACTCAGGTTGCTTTAGGGTGTTACCCAAAACGGGAAGTACATTCTTTAAGACAACATTTGAATAAAATCCAGAGTCCATTGGCACACACATTTCAGCAAAATTGACAAGTCACCTTAAAACATGTTCCAGAAAGCTGGAGCAATGATTTTTGCACTATAGAGAACTACAGCAAGACTGGAGTGAATCCCAGTTCTTCTGGAACTGGGATATTAAATACACTGTGAATTGGAGATTGGTTCAGATGACCTAGTAAAACAAATCACAGCAATCAAGCTTTCAGTGCTTCACTGCCTTCTTTATAAAGCAAAGATTTTACACAACATATTTGTCTGATGAAGAGGCCAGCAAAACTTCAAAAGTTTCCAGGATTCATTTTAGTTGACCAATAAACATACTGCTCATTTGTGGACATTTTGGGATTTTGTTGGTAGCAAGATACGTGGCTATCTTCCTAGATTCAGTAACAATATCAAGCAATGCCTTGTTGGGTGATTCAATGATCAAGCAAAGCTGAAAGTTCTTTTTTTTTAAAGTAATATTCCAAACTTATTTTTGAATTAGGACTTTCAGATATTCTTTCCACATTCTTTTCCTACTATGTTAAATTCTTTCATGATTGCTTCTACATGTCAAGCATATAAACAGACCTCCCAGCAGTCCAGATGTTACGGGTTTGATTTCTAAAACTACCAGGAACTGAAGGACATGCATAGAAACCTATTGATATTCAGCGCTTGAGTATCTTAGCACTCATAGACACCAGAGCATATACATTGTTAGTGGTAAGCACGCATGGGAAAACAGGTGCACGCGTGAGAAGTCCTCTGTTCTACTAATTAAGTCCAAACACAAAGTTTGAAGAGTTCCAGTGCAAAACAGTCATAGATTTATCTGCCCTTTGCAAAAGATCATTCTACAAGTTAGGAATATTCTAGTTTGGTTTTGGGAGGAGCCAAAACCTCCTTCAGTAGTGTATTCAAAGCAAATATGCTTCAAGGTATTCCTTCTTTAACAGAAAATTTGGTAACAAGTATAGAAGTAACATGGAAAGAATAGGGCTAGCCTTCTGTACAATAAAAAGAAGAACAGTTTTCAAGGGAAATGAAACAATCTGGTTTCTCTTCAGATCATAAAAAACAAGAAATGAAACAATCGGGTGGTAAGGTTTTTATCAGAAGAAAAACATTTTGAACCTTCTAGAGACCACTTGAAAACTTTTTCTGAAGTGTATGCAGGGATTAATTTTTTTCACCACCCTCCACTTATGATTTCTATTTTGAAAATTTTGATATACTGGGGGTTACTTGCCAGGCAGGTCGATCTGCTTTCTCCTTCTCACCCTGTTTTGTGCTTCACACATGCTCAGTAAAGGGTTCTGGAAGGATATGTTTTTTTTACCTTGCTTATCATAAGCAGGAATGCATACTTCTATTACCAGGTATGCTGGTTTTAACCCATAAAGCCCTACACAGCTTTGGTCCAGGCTACTTGAGGCACCGTCTCCTATGATACAGATTGGGCAGAGCAGCACCAAAGCTTTGGAATGAGCTTTGGAATGAGCTCCCTATCTTATGTCCTTTAGGAAAGTACTGAAGACTTTCCTACTCAAATAAGCTTTTAATAGACTTTATTGAGTTCTAGTATTTTATAGATATCTGGAAATTTTAGAAGCATTTTATTTAATTGAATTTTAAATATTACAAGATGATTGATGCTATAGAGCTTTTTTGGTTTTATAGTCTGTTTTAATGGATGACTTATGTTATATTGTCTATTTTAATTATTGCCTATTTTATTGATGTGAGTCGCCTTGAATCCATCAGGAGAAAGGCGGCATAGAAATCCCCAAAATAAATAAATAAAGTATATCTGATGTAGACAAAGGTTATACACATCACATTACAGATACTTCAGGGTATCTCAAAATTATGGACATAATTTCAAAGTAGTATAGATTT
This sequence comes from Anolis sagrei, assembly GCF_037176765.1. Taxonomy (NCBI): domain Eukaryota; kingdom Metazoa; phylum Chordata; class Lepidosauria; order Squamata; family Anolidae; genus Anolis; species Anolis sagrei. The sequence goes on along the minus strand of NC_090021.1, from coordinate 106,626,469 downwards.
CAAATAAAATCCAATCTTTTTGAAACACCTTGTATCTTAAGCCTAGTTAGCACCAAATAGCTGTGAACTTTAATGCACACAATGTAGTGATTGATAATCCACTTTGGTAGAACTGAGATGTTCAAATGATTTGTTTGATAAGCATAAACTAACATAAACTTCTTTAAAACATTTTGAACAGGTGATCTTGACGTGGCAGTTGTGTCCAGTTATATTACCAAAATGGGAAGAGTATATCCAGCAGTTGAAGGACGCGTGTTGTTTTCCACTCAATCACGTGGAATACACACGATTGTATTCCAAGGACATCTTTATCTGATTTCCAGCTTATTTGTTTTGTTTTTCTACCTCATCCATTAATTTTCACCTGCTCTGTGGACACCGAAGTGACTTGTTAATAGTTGAGACACAATCTAAGGTCTTGAGATCATTCAAGGATGTTTATAAGCCAGTATGAACATGATTAGTGCTGGAATGAATGGAAAGCCTGTGAATTTTAATGCTGATTTTAAGGTTTAATGTACACTGTATGACCAATGTACATAATTTTATGTATATAGTCAGTATGTATATATGTCTTATTACTATGAATTTTAGGGAACTGAAATAAGCCTACATTGTAATTAAAAAGCACCCCTAGTATGTGCAGACTGTGACTGTATTATTTAATTTGGTGAAATTTAGTAGATCCTGCAAAGCACAAGATGTTCTAGCCGATGGTTTGTTGACTGAAATAAAGGCTACTGACTGACTGACTAGTTAAGCTTAACCTTAAAAATGATACCGTTTAAAGTTATTATTTTCATGGTAAACTAAAAGGAAGGATCTGCGTCAAATAAGTCCCTAGCTTACTTTATTTTAAACACTGCATTATTCCATGAACCGAACCAAGTTTGGTACATTTCATTACTAGTGGTGGGAAACGCAGGAGAAGGTAGAATTAATTAACATAATTAAACTAAGTAGTGATAGTATATCACTATCATGTATTGATTTCATTTTATTTGTGGGGACTATTTCTAAGAGCATAAGCTCTGAAGGATGAACAAAGTAATGCTGTTTCAATGAAGCTCATATAGAGTAATGGACACAAAATTGAAACTCAAGGGGACTAGTGTACTTGAACGGATTAGTTCACATTTTCAGCCTCAATTATCACACACAGCTAAGATAGAAAATGGGAAAAGAGAGGAAACGTAGAAATGGAATTGATGAAGGCAGGACTGACCGATTCATGAGCTGAAGAGCCAGCAGAAATGCTCTTAAAAATTAAGCTCCATAGCAGCTATGTACCTTAGAGAGTTAATAATCACATCCATATTCAGTGCATGGCCTTAAAAAAACCCTGAAAGCCAATGAAGTCTATTTCTTGCAGTCATTTCTGCAAAAATATGGGCAAAGCCTTAAAAAGACCTTGGTATGATTAATGTAATATTAAACCATTTGCATATTTGTCTAAGCAGACAATCCAGAAAAAAACAGCATTTGTGAACAACTGCTGGATTTGTACCAATTTTTTGAAATTCTGTTCAGGCCCCAAAAGTTTACCGTTTTGGACAACATCTATATTTCACCTGTCTACGTGTCTGAAGTGCAAATCATGGTTTGGAATCACTGGTCAGCACACATACAAAAGACTGTTTGGTCCTTCACAGACAGCAAAAAGCAATGTCCTAATTTTTCCTAAGTTTTATCTACGTACTTGGCCACGGTGGTCCATGTTCTCGTTACAACTAGGATAGACTACTGCAATGTGCTATACATGGGGTTGCCTTTGAAGACTGTTTGGAAGCTTCAAATAGTCTGAGAGGCAGCTAGGTTTATAACTGGGGCGGCATACTGGGAGCAGTCAACTCCCATGTTACATCAGCTCCAGTGGTTGCCAGTTTGCTACCGAGAATGCAAAGTGCTAGCTTTGTCCTATAAAGCCTTAAATGACCCCGGCCCAATTACCTGTCTGAACGCATCTCCCTTTATGAGTCATCACAGAGATTAAGATCTTCTGGGGAAGCCCTGCTCTCTGTCTCGCCATTGTCACAAGCACAATTGGCAGGGATGAGAGAGAGGGCCTTCTCGGTGACTGTCCCTTGGCTATGGAACTCCCTTCTGGATGCGATCAGATTAGCCCCCTCCCTTCTGTCCTTCAGAAAGTTGGTAAAAACTTGGCTGTGGGACCAAGCCTTTGGGACAGTGCAATAAGGCAGCATTAAGAAACCCCACCATGCCAACCGGATTCAATGTGGATGATTGAGATGGTTTTAAACAGTGGATTTTAACGTTTAATGTTAACATTAATGTTTAATGTTTAAGTAGGTGTGTAGTGTAATTATGTCTGGAATTGAATGTTTGCCATTTATGTGTTGTGCTCTGCCCTGAATCCCCTTTGGGGTGAGAAGGGCGGAATATAAATGAATTAAATAAAATAAAATAAACACTTTATCCAGGGGCAAAACAGGCAACAAGGTCATTGAAATTCAGTCAATAATAAAGTTTAATTTTTCTTGAGTAAAGATATTTTTCTCCAAACTTAGAAGTTTGTTGTATATACAGGCAAAAATGTACAAAACTACACAAATGACCCATCCATTAAACCAGAACATAACAGTCATCTACAGAATAGAGTTAATTCAGTGATCTGATGTGGAGAAAAAATGCTTTTCAACCTGTTAAGGGCAACAAAATGGGGGACGGGGAGAGAATCACCTTGATTTAATTTATCCAGCCAGGAAACAAACAGAATACAGCAATATGTATTATAGCAGTAAACACAATTAGTTTGAATAAATTGATTAGGAAGTTCAGTGTCTTAAATTCTCAAATGTCATAGGTAAATACAGAGATGAGCATGGTTTGCTGAAGGCACCATTCAGACAGTGAAATCATTCTAAACCATGCCATGCAATAATGCAAAAAGCACAACTCCACTCCAGACATGTAGCTTCATTAATACAAGACTCAAGGACCAGAAGCCACTGCAAATTTCTAAGGAAATCACACCCAATTGCATGGGATGCCATTGAGTGCTTTTGGGGTTCTTTTTTATTTCAACAGGAGGATTTCCAGCAAGCTGTGTGACAGACTAGTTGCAATCTCCGAGTCATAGTAGGAAACACTGTGAGATTACTACCATAGCTCTGATCCTCTGAAATACATGAAAATGCATACCTGTATGGCTACGTTTGACTGAATGTTTGAAGAACTGAGTAAAACAATACTAAAAAGACATCGCTGAATCTAAAATTAAAAATGCAAGTCTTCAATGAAAAGCAGGCCAAACAAACAAAAAAGTGCCACTGCGTTTTTATTAAAATGACCCTGTGATGAAGAAACAATAAATAAAGAGATCATAAATATATTCTTTGTTATAAAAACAAAGTCTGACATGGTAAAGATGTTTTATTTCATGATGTACCATGTGGGGGTAAAATGTAAGGGTAGCTATGATGTTACCATACAACAAAATCCGAAATACATGTTATAGTGATTTTTTAAATTAATTTTGCCAAAATAAATCATACTAGCTTTCAAAACCAGACAGCTTCTTAATCATTCTAAGATGTTAAAACAAGTATGTGTGGAAAAAAAGTGACAAGTGTTGGGGTCCCGTGTTCCAGTCACCTTATGGTCACGAAGAGATGTGGCCTCTATCTGCACTTCCACTAAGACCATCTTAAGTAAACACATGAAGTAAGATGAAGACTTACGACCTTAAAACACCATCACTTTTGTTTCCCTACATGAATTTTAACCATCTTTGCCTGATGAAGCATGATGCACGGCATGCCTTTCATTTGACCCAATAAAAGCATCTCTGCAATGTGTATTTCAGAGTCTATGGAAAAAATAATAACCTGCAATAACAACTAGAACACATTGCTTTAAAAGGCCAAGTCAAATGAATAGAGAACGGATCATTCAACAACTACGGTCGTTCCATATTGGTAATCAGAATAATTACTATTGGTAATGGTACTGTTGGGATACACAATAAGGAATGGTTCTGTTTTTATTTTGCTTGTCAATCTCCAGAGAAATCTGACCGAAGGCTGATTAATGGAACAAAAAGGACTTTGGTTTGTCCATTGTCCAATTCTTCAATTGCGTAGCGCTCAATAAAACTGCTCTCTGTGCTTCTCAGAAACCAGCAATGGAACCACTCCCAAAACTCACTCTCATAAACAATGTGCAAGAGCTATAAAAATCAAAATTACTGAGGTGATTTCAGAAGTGCCCCTCCTTCCTCAGATGGCTTCTTCTGTGTGAACAAAGGCTTTCTTCTGGCTTAAAGCATGAGTCTTATGTATGAGAACTGAAATCCATTTGTTCTTCTGTTTGTGCAGAATTACAGCTCCTGTTTCAGGCTGCATGCCAACAAAAGCAGTGCAGAAACCCTGGCACGTGGACTGTTGCAGAGCATCACCCAAAGTCTTGCCCTAGCTCAGCCGTTCAAGGAAGGGAGCCATGGTTGGGATTTCTTCTCCTTGCAGATCTTTGGATCCATCTGGGCCCAGGATTTTTCACAGAGGATAAAGGAAATGGGACAAGGCAGCAGAAGGGGATGTCAACATCAGCCGCAAATCCTAGGGCATCTGAAACACCAATAGATTTATTGTGACATCATAACCAGACCTGATAAACACTGAGATTTGATGAAGCACAGTCTTACCCACAAAAGCACCTCCCTTTAAATCAGGAATGGGAATTAAGCAGCCCTCCAAGTGTAGAACTGCAGCTCCTAACAGACCCTTCTCGATTAGCAAATGGCAAATAACGATATAGTCATAATTCAAAAACTCTGAGAGCAGCAGCAGCACCCTCCCAATTTTAAACTGTCTTTCTGATGCCCGAGACACACTGTTGGTGTCAGACTAGCATGATGTCCCCGCTGGAATTTGTCACCAAGCTCATTAAAGAGAACCAAGAAGTCAGATGTGCTGTGGACATCAAGACAGACCAATTGGAAGTTTCAGAAACTATTTTACTAAAACATAACGAGTGAACCATGGCCAAGATACAGACTGCTTGATTCTCAGTATGAGCATCTGCATGCCAATTGTGCTACATGGCCCTTGACTTGAATCACAATACTGGGAAACCAAATATGAAGGAGTATTATAACTGCCCATTTTGATGAGGCAAATGGATACATATCAGCCAAGAATGCCCATCTACACATGTAACAGTATTACATATAGACCTCTGTTTCAACTATCTTGGATTGAATGCAGACGGCTTCTATTTCAGGTTGCACATCAACATGCATGCAGTGGACAAAAATGCCCAACCACTTCTATGAGGGAGCTTGTATTCCTGATTTGTAACTACAACCATGGTTAAATCAAACCTTTATTTTTCTCAGAAGAGCAATATGTCATTATTTATTTATTTTTCTACACAGCGCATCTTTGGTATCTGCTGGGGTTTGGTTCCAGGACCCCCTGTGGATGCTAAAATCTATGAATCCTCAAGTCCCATGAGACACAATGGGGTAGTAAAATGGCATCCCTTATATTGAATGGCAAAAATCAAGGTTCCTGTATGTATTTATTCTAGTTTGGAATATTTTCAAGACATGGATGCAGAATCAATGGATATGGATATGGAGGATATGGTTTAGAACTCCGTTGTTTCAATTTGATGAAGAAAATACGTTTATAAGCTGTTAAAATATACCTACTATCACAAAAACAAGAAGTTATTACATGTCTGTCTCATTACTGACCTCATTACTCAGTTCTGGAAATAGCTCCTGAATTCCAATATCCAGAAGAACATACGTTAACTGAAAATGAAATGCAAAGAGATTTATAAAATGAGCTCAAGTGCCCAAATCCCGAGTGCTCCCTGTATGTATCTAGGAATGCAGTCCAAAGGAATCACCAGCCACATGACAACAAAGGCCTGAAAAACTAAGTTGAACTACAGCCAGGCATCTACACGCCAACTATGTCCTCTACTTACACAATCTACACACCTCGTTTCAGTCTCCCTTCATCCCCATATTCCTTCACTATCATCCTTCATTCCTGGTTTCCATTCTGGTCTTTCTTGTGCTTGACTCATCTTTGCTTCTCTTCTCCTGCCTCTCAAGTCACCTTTCACGTGCCTCACTTCAGCCAACCTGACTATTATGTGCCTTCTTCTCTGTTTAAGCTCCTTATCCTGGCTGATCTCTGAAAAAGCCATTTCAGTTTTTTTTCCTGCTCTCCCTTACTATACTTCTGCCATTAAATGAAAGCCAGGGGAGCCTCAATAGGACAACAAACAGGAAGCATTACCATGAAGATTCCCTCTCCCATCTTTTGTCCCTTTTGTATTCCACTCACAAAGAAGGTACAGATGATGGATCAAGAAAAGTGGGTTGAGATTAGAGAGGAGGAGCTGGTAAGCCAGATAAGAAGGTTCTGCAGACCACATCTAGCATGTAAAATGCAAGTTTACCACCCATCTTAAAGCTAGTTTATTTACATTTGTGCTATTAATGAATATGCAGCCAAGATAAGGTGAACTGGCAGAAAAACAGTCCATTTATTATTTTATTAACCTCAAGTGGGAAAGTTCATAAATGTACTTGGGAGAGATAGCCAATACTCCAGAGGACAGGAGCAGAATTCAAAACGATCTTGACAGATTAGAGAGATGGGCCAAAACTAACAAAATTAAGTTCAACAGTGACAAATGCAAGATACTCCACTTTGGCAGGAAAAACAAAATGCAAAGATACAGAATAGGGGACAATGCCTGGCTCGAGAGCAGTACGTGTGAAAAAGATATTGGAGTCCTCGTGCACAACAAGTTAAACATGAGCCAACAATGTGATGTGGCGGCAAAAAAAGCCAATGGGATTTTGGCCTGCATCAATAGGAGCATAGTGTCTAGATCTAGGGAAGTAATGCTACCCCTCTATTCTGCTTTGGTTAGACCACACCTGGAATATTGTGTCCAATTCTGGGCACTACAATTCAAGAGAGATATTGACAAGCTGGAATGTGTCCAGAGGAGGGTGACTAAAACGATCAAAGGTCTGGAGAACAAGCCCTATGAGGAGCGGCTTAAGGAGCTGGGCATGTTTAGCCTGAAGAAGAGAAGGCTGAGAGGAGATATGATAACCATGCATAAATATGTGAGAGGAAGCCACAGGGAGTAGGGAGCAAGCTTGTTTTCTGCTTCCCTGGAGACTAGGACAAGAAACAATGGCTTCAAACTACAAGAAAGGAGATTCCATCTGAACATGAGGAAGAACTTCCTAACTGTGAGAGCCGTTCAGCAGTGGAACTCTCTGCCCTGGAGTGTGGTGGAGGCTCCTTCTTTGGAAGCTTTTAAACAGAGGCTGGATGGCTATCTGTCAGGGGTGATTTGAATGCAATATTCCTGCTTCTTGGCAGGGGGTTGGACTGGATGGCCCATGAGGTCTCTTCCAACTCTTTGATTCTATTATTCTACTGCATTCCCATCATCATCAAGGTCTATCAAGGGTCAAAATAGTAGCAGCAAGGATATATAGTCCCAGCTGTGCAACTATGCTGATGTATATACATTGCTTGTTTGGTCTTTAATGTATCCTCAAAGAGCAAGTATCTGGAATATCGCATATATTTGTGGTAGGTCTGAGAACACCTTTTCCGCTCCTTTTTTTTCCTACTGTGTATTAACAGGAAGACAGAATTGCTTATTCACATGATCTAGCAGTGAATTGCACTTTTATATTACATAGTGTAGCACACAATGAATGTTGCCAAATCCAGCTTTAAATAAGGCTGGGATGGGATTTGGGGGCACTGTTTTGAAGTGGCTCTGCTCCTGCCTGGAAGGATGGACCCAGATGGTGGTGCTCGACCGCATGACTGTTTTCCTGTGGGGTCTCTGCAGGACTCTGTAATTTTCCCCATGTTGTTTAACATCTACGGGATGCCGTTGGGAGAGATTATCTGGAGTTTTAGAGTTTGGTGCCATCTGAACGCAGATTACACCCAACTCTACTACTCATTTCCACCAAAAGCCAAGGAAGCAGCCCAGACCCGGAACCGGTGCCTGTCAATTGTTGTGGACTAGATGAGAACAAACAAATGGAAATTGAATCCAGACAAGACAGAGGTCCTTCTGGTCAGTCGTAAGGGTGGCAACCTGTGCTGAAAGCGGGTCACACTCCCCCTGAAGACATAGATCTGCAGTTTGGGGGTCCTTCTGGACTCATCACTAATCCTGGGGGCCCAGGTGTCGGTGGTGGCCAGGAGGACCTTTGCACAACTAAAACTTGTGTGCCAGCTGCAACCATACCTTGAGAAGCCAGACTTGGCCATGGTCCCATTTAGACTACTGTAGTCCCATTTAGACTACTGTAACAAGCTCTACGTGGGGCTGCCCTTGTAAAGTGCCCAGAAACTTCAAGTAGTCCAAAGATCCACAGCCAGGTTACTCACACATGCTGGACCCAGGAAGCATGCTACAACACCTGCATTGTCTGCCAATATGTTTCCAGGCCTACTTCAAGGTGCTGGTTTTGACCTTTAAAGCCCTAAACAGTTCAAGTCCAACCTTCCTATCTGACTGCATCTACTCATACCAACCCACCTTAGAATTAAGATCTTCCAGAGAGGCTCTTCTCTTGCTTCCACCACCATTGCAAATGCAGTTGGTGGCGATGAGAGAGAGGGCCTTCTCGGTTGCCACCCTTTGGAACTCTCTTCCCAAGGAGATTAAAACAGCTTCCCTGACATCTTTTTAAAAGACAGCTGAAGACCTTCCTGTTTAATCAAGCTTTTAATGAAAAATTTAATTTGGAATGACAGGAAGGCTAAGTTTCAGTGAGTTGAGTGAAGGATATTATTTGAACTGATGAGTTTTCACAACAATTGTATCCGTTAAATGATTTTAATTTTTTTATTTATGTTCTATTTTATAGTTGGTTTTACTGTTATATATATATGGTTGATTTGTATTGTTTTTAAAATGTTGTGAGCTGCTTTGGGTCCCGTTGAGGGAGAAAAGCTGGATATAAATAAAGATTTCTTCTTCTTCTTCGGGAACAGAAGTGAATCGTCAAGGGTACAGTTATTTCCAAGAGCGAAAATTTTACTGGCCATTGGCAAGTAGTTTACCATATGTCTGTTTTTACTCATTACAACACCAGTATAATGATCTAGTGTACACTAGTATTTCTGCAGCAGTATGGACAAAAAAAGAGAAAGAAAATTAAGCTTTTTAAAGTACCAGAAATCACTCACTATCTATATATATAAATCTGAAAGTGGCGTCGAACGGAGAAGCAAAACTCAAAACCCCCCCAACGGAAATTAACCAAAATTCCCATGCACATACCTCAACCCACTAGGTACAAACAAACCGAATCAAAATTAAAAAGAACACAACAATATACTCACAAAACGACAAAATGACTGAGCATGCGCAATGGCGCAAAGTCCCCGGCGCGCGCGCACATGGCCGAACGGCCAACGCACCCTCCGCACCTCCCTCCCTCACCCAGCACACACACACACACGCGCCCCTTCATGGCGCACACACACACAGACACGCCCCCTCACTCCCCCGCGCGGCACACACGCAGACACACACAGACACGCCCCCTCACTCCCCCGCGCGGCACACACACACACACACTCCCATGACCAACAGAAAATACTGGAAAGGTTTGGTGGGCATTGACCTTGAGTTTGGGAGTTGTAGTTCACCAACATCCAGACAGCACTGTGGACTCAAACAATGATGGATCCGGACCAAACTTGGCACAAGCACTCAATACGCCCAAATATGAACACAGATGGAGTTTGGGGGAAATAGACCTTGACATTTGGGAGTTGTAGTCACTGGGATTCACAGTTCACCTACACTCAAAGAGCATCCTGAACCCCACCAACGACAGAATTGGTGCAAACTTTCCACACTGTATCCCCATGACCAACAGAAAATACTCAAGTTTACACACAATGATAAAGAAATTATATATATTAGAAACCAACACTTTCTCATTACTTTTTTTTCAAGATCAACAGACTGGGCCACAGGAAAGATAAGAGAGACAGCAGAAGAGAAAGAAAAAGGGGGAAGGAAGGAAAGATGTAGAGAAGGAAGAAATGAGAGAAAGAAAAAGGGGAAAGAAGGAAGGAGAGGAGGAAAGAAAAAAGGGAATGAAGGAAGGAAAGAGGGAGTGAAAGAAGGGGGAAGATGTAGAGAAAGAAGGAGGGAAGGAAAGAGAGAAGGAAGAAAAGAGAGACAGCAGAAGAGAAAGAAAAAGGTGGGAAGGAAGGAAAGAGATAGAGAAGGAAGCGGAGAAGGAAAGATGGGAAGGAAGGAAGGAGGGAAAGGAGAGAAAGAGGGAAGGTTGGCCACAGCAAATAAAAAGTGAAAGAAGGAAGGAAACATGGAGGGATGAAAGGAGGCAAAGGAAGAAAGGGGGAGGGAATGAAGGAAAGAGAGAAGGTACCTCTCTTTCATAATAGACCAGATATCTACCTCTACTATGAAAAGATTTACTATAGGCCACAGCAACGCGTGGCAGGGTACAGCTAGTTTTTTTTATAAATGCTTACCTGTTTGTTAAGCACTGGCTGCTGTAATCCATCAAACAGAAGTCTGATGCCTTCGTATTTGGCCTCTTCTCCAAGGCACTTCCCTATTAAATCTAAACAAAGGATAGAGACAAACAGATATGAATTGAGGGAGAATTAAAAATTCTTAAACCCTCCGTTTTTCAAATAGTCAAAATGTTTACTCTGCAAGACATCAAACCACTGATTCTAACAAAACATTTTGGCTAGGTCGGCAATTTTAAGTATACAATTTGTGTTTGAGTAACTGGGGCATTCTTACTGTGTGTATTGTCCTGGAGAGTAAGCAGGGGAGTGTCCCAATTTCATACCTGAAATGTTCACACCATGAACCAACAAATGCTTAGGATTTAGCCTACTCTGTTCAAGTAAAACAATGGATCAGGTGTGTCTATCAGTCCTTAATCAGCATTATCTTCTCTGCCATGTCAGTTTTGGCTACACAACTTGGTATATGATTTGGGGTCAACTCAGGTGAGTTCACTATAAAATTTGCTCTCTCTAATTTATGCAAAATTAGAGAGAAAATCCAACGTTGCATTTGCCGTTGTGCTGTTTGGCCTCATAAATACCGTATGTGCAAAAAGTCCTAAACTGACAACTGGAAAGGGGAGTATATGTTCTTGCTCATGTTACTGGACCTCTTGGCAGCATTCATGACTTCTGAGATGCTTAGCTCGTACAGGATGAAGGAATACCCCTTGTACAGTGATTCTAGCGCTTTAGGGTCAAACAACCTAAGGAGGCAGCATTGGGTGACCAGTGGGAAAGGAACAAGAATCACGTTGGATATTCCTTAGAGCAGGGGTCCTCAAACTAAGGCCCAGGGGCCGAATACGGCCCCTCCAAGGACATTTACCCGGCCCTCACTCAGGATCAACCTAAGTCTGAAATGACTTGAAAGCAAACAACAACAACAACAATCCTATCACATTAGCCAAAAGCAGGCCCACACTTCCCATTGAAATACTAATAAGTTTATATTTGTTAAAATTGTTCTTCATTTTTATTATTGTATTGTTTTTAAGTGCTTTTCTTTTTTTGCACTACAGATAAGATACGTGCAGCGTGCATAGGAATTCATTCATGTTTTTTTTTTTTCAAATCATAATCCGGCCCTCCAACAGTTTGAGAGACTGTGACCTGGCCTCTGTTTAAAAAGTTTGAAGACCCCTGCCTTAGAGCCTTGTGGGTTTAGCAATGCAATCTGATGCATCTCGAACTACTATATGCTTATATTATTTTGAAATATAGAAAACTGTAGGAAATGATGTTTAGATGAATATAGACAAGGATCTTGATGGAATAACTCTATTCTTGACAGCTCATGTCACAGAACACCACAAACCTGGAATGTACTTCATCATTTCATCAAAGGTCTGCTTTGCTCGTTTGTGCTTATCTTGAAGAGGCCGATGCTCAGAGTTCTCACAAAACACAGCATCTGAGTGGGAAAAATACTTTTAAGGCACCATAGACTACTATGTCACCCAGATTTTAATTATTTTAGTTAATTGTTATTGTTTAAATGAAAAGTACTTGACTAATAAGCCCTTCTTAATTAGAAGTCCCTCATTTAACCCTTGTTCCTTCTCAAGATACTTAACTAACAGGTCCTTCAAATTCTCATTTTAATTAACAGTCCTTCATTTAGTACTTTCAATGCCTTAAATCAAGAAATATCTTTCTAGGATCTACAGAGACACACATAGGAACACCTCAGCGAGCAAGAGTTCAAAAGTGGCAGACTAAAACCTGGAACCTCAATCCATGGCTGATACTAGATGAGAGACTCCCCTCTGGGCACACAGAAAACTGAGTACTGAACAGATTGCGCTCTGGCACCACGAGATGCCAAGTCAATCTTAAGAAATGGGGCTACAAAGTGGAGTCCACATCATGCGAGTGCAGAGAAGAGCAAACCACAGACCACCTACTACAATGCAACCTGAACCCTGCCACATGCACAATGGAGGACCTCCTCACAGCAACATCAGAGGCACTCCAAGTGGCCAGCTTCTGATCAAAAGACATTTAGTATAATGCAAAGTTTTTAATTTTGTTTGTGTTTTAAATACATTATAACAGTACCCAGAATTCGTTTCTGACACAATAAATAAAAATAAATTTAGTATTTTGCTCTAGCTGCTTTTTACAGCACAAAAAGAAGAAACTATCACCCAGGAAAGTTTCTACAAGAACAAATGGAGCAAAGGCTGCTATTATTCACAGTCCAAGGACCTGTTGGAGCATAACTGGGACACTAACCTCTCAAAAGTGTGATAAGTGACACCAAACGGTGCTCCTGAAAGAGTTGTTCCAGCTTGTACCGCAAGTAGTAGTCAGTGTATGCCTCTAAGGTGTTTTTGAAGAGAATCCGGCCTCCCATCAGGATGTGATGAAGCCAGTCAGGTATATGGAACACCACTCTACCTGTAAGGTCAATATTGTTACATATGCGGTAGTTACTATATGAGAAACACTGTGTATTTTTAATGAATGAGATGATATTTTTTGAATGAATAACTCAGGTTTCACACTGCCAATCCTCTGATGGTGCTCTCATGTTCCAAATGACATCATACATAAGGACATTTTGCAAAATACAACATGGCACATAAGAGAAGTTTTCAGGCCCTGGGGTTTTTTGACTTACTAAGATACTTCAATAGGTTTGGGAGTAGCAACATGACTATTACACTTGGACGCTAGTTTACAATATTTAGATTTGGTAGGTAAATAGCAATAACTTTTAGCCAAGCATTTTTCCAGTCTCCTTTCTCCACTGAGCAGAACTGTGAGAATTAGCCACATGATGTAGCACACCATGGTCTCTTGTTTTATTTCTTTCAGCAACAGGATCCCCACGATCTTGATCTACTTTTACTACAGTGAATGAATTCAAAAGATAATGCTCTTCCATACATAGACAAATAACAACAGTCGAGATCTCTTCGCAAGACATTATTTCCTTGTTTTGAGCTAGATCAGAATCCCAATCCTGATGTTAAAGTTCATTATATTACTTGCGCTTATCTAATATTATTTCCTACTCCTTCATTCAAAAAGATATTAGACTGACCAGAGAAGCAGGGCTGTATAATCTGGTATGACTGTTAAGTGTCAAAGTGGTTGCCAAATATCATTCCATATATATAGGTTCCAAAACTCCAAAAATACGTCATATTCATTCACACACACACACACACACACACACACAGAGAGAGGAATCATGGAAACTGAGTCTAATCTACTTTCACCATCATGATCTTGAAAATCAGAATTATTTGCCATTGGCAGAAACCCTCAATGCATAAAAACTGCTGTTAAAAGAGCAAGAAAAACCTGCTGAGTTAGCATTATTTTTTTATTTTCAAGATGTGCTACTTCATGCTAAGAAAATTAAGAAACGATTTCTCACCAATATACATTAAGTAGTCATAGACTCCTTCGACAGTTATCATTTGCATAAAGTAGTTCTGATTTTGTCTTCTCTCTGAGTTCTCTGAACGGTTTGCATTGTTCTTGTAGAGTTCATTAAAAAGCTAAAATCAACGAGAATTGGGGGTTTAAAACAAACAAATACTAGGAAAAGCTTATCAGCAAAACAGATTATTCTAGAGTAACTTTTTGTTGGTTTTAATGTAACCAATAACATTTTTTTCTTGCACAAGTAGAAGCTGTAAGCAGTTCTGAAGTGATATTTTATATAGAGGAGCCCCTGGGTGGCACAGCGAGTTAAAGCGCTGTGCTGCTGAACTTTCTGACCGAGCAGGGCGAGCTCCAGCTTCTGCCAACCTAGCAGTTTGAAAACATGCAAATGTGAGTAGATCAATAGATACCGTTTCAGCAGGAAGGTAATGGCGCTCTATGCAGTCATGCTGGCCACATGACCTTGGAGGCGCCGACGGACAACGCCGGCTCTTCGGTTTAGAAATGGACATGAGCACCCCTGAGTTGGACACAACTAGACTTAATGTCAAGGGGAAACTTTTACCTTTTATTATTTTATATAGTACAAAAATGAGGTTCTTTTATTTTATCAGTCACATCTCAAAGCTAAAACTACAACTTGCTCAAATTATACACATTTTGTAGCTCTGTCAACTACAAGCAGCTCCCTGATGAGAGCTGCTTTGCTTTTTTAGGGTGCTTCATTTTGGCACCATGAAATTACAATAATATATTCCCAAAGACAATTGAAGCCAATCAAAATTAGAAACGATGACTTTTCCCACATCATTTAATCAGTTGTTGGGACTGGAGTAATATTGGCTTTCCTCCAATATATTGCCTGCAATAAAAGAAGTGGGAATGTAGGAAGTGGGAAACTTAAGTTCAGAGCACCTCAGTCTGTGCTCATGTTGTACGCCCCCCCCCTTTTTTTCTTCTGTTCCCCTCCCATCCCACCTTCCTTGAGGACCAGGTTGTTGTGCTTAAAGACCCTGCAAAGTCCGGTTCTGTTCTCCAGATTCAGATTTGCTCTATCAAACCTTTTACATTACTGTATTATATCCAGGATCATTAATCTGATGCATGGTTGAAAGAGTTGCTAAAAAGTTTGGTTTTTTTTCATGTCAGGAGTGACTTGAGAAACTGCTAAAAAGTGGAGGAGTTCCAGAATTACAGGGTCCAAAGGGAAATTAACTCTTGATTTATCTATCAATAGTTATCCTTGTGAACAATGTTGTATGTAAACAATTTTGTCAACAAGAAAGTTTCAGCAGTGATTTCTGCTGTTCTGTGAGTTGGGTTTTTTAAAGCACCTTCCCTGAATTAGTAGAATTTCTTTTTATTTGGGCATAATGTGCACAAGAGCCATCATGGTTTAGTAGCTTAGGTCTTAAACTATGACTCTAGAGCAGTGGTTCTCAACTTGTGGGTCTCCAGATGTTTTGGCCTAGTAAACTGGCTGGGATTTCTGGGAGTTGTAGGCCAAAACACCTAGGGACTCACAGGTTGAGAACCACTGCTCTAGAGGCTAGGGTTTGAATATTCATGGAAATCACACTCTCTCAATCTTAGAGGAAGGGAAAGGCATACACACTTCTGAAGGCATGTTACCAGGAAAAACCCTGTGATAGGTTAGCCTTTGGACTGCCATAAGCTGGAAACGATTTTAAGGCAGACAACAACTAGCATGTTGATATCGAGCCACTGGTTTGTTAAAACTAGTATTTGAGTGATTGGATTTCATGCAGAACAACTTCAGACAGTGCTAATTAAAAAGAGTGCCTCTTCCAAACCAATGCTTTCTATTGTAGTCTGGGTTGCTTTTCTTTAACCACCCATCTGTCTAACAAGAGAGCCAGTGGCACTCCATAGGCTCTCTGGTCACACTGCCAGAGAGCCTATGTGAAATGACATACCTCATGGCAAATGACATACCTCATGGCAAATCGAAATGGGACAATTCACATAAGGGTTTGGTTTGGTTCAGGGCTTGTTGGACTAACAGCAACAGCTCATTAATACATGCTGATACTTTCTGGAACATTTTGGTTTTTCAGTACAGGTACCAGCATGTCCTAGAGCAGGGGTCCACAAACTTTAAACAGAGGGCCAGATCATAGTCCCTCAAACTGTTGGAGGGCCAGATTATAATTTTTTTTAAAATGAATGAATTCCTATGCGTATCTTATTTGTTGTGT
Organism: Anolis sagrei; assembly: GCF_037176765.1. Classification (NCBI taxonomy): domain Eukaryota; kingdom Metazoa; phylum Chordata; class Lepidosauria; order Squamata; family Anolidae; genus Anolis; species Anolis sagrei. The sequence goes on along the minus strand of NC_090021.1, from coordinate 106,610,253 downwards.
AAAAACACTCTAGAATACAATAATTAAAATCAAGAACAATTTTAACAAATATAAAATTATTAGTATTTCATTGGGAAGTGTGGGCCTGCTTTTGGCTGATGAGATAGGATTGTTGTTGTTGTTGTGTGCTTACAAGCCATTTCAGACTTAGGTTGACCCTGAGTGAGGGCAGGGTAAATGACCTTGGAGGGCTGTATTCGGCCCCCGGGCCGTAGTTTGAGGCCCCCTGTCCGAGAGCAATGGATCCCAACCTTTTTTTGACCAGGGACCACTTTGACAAGGGACCACTCTCCAACATTAGTACCAAAAGGGTTACGAATCAGGTTTTGGTCAACTTTAGGTTTGGTTTGGTTATTTGGGGTGCTGATTCAGAAAACTGCATTGCATAGACCACATCAGCTCTAGTTTCTGATGCAGAACACAGGCCATCCAGTAGTCGCCATCTGCTCTCCAACAGAAAACCATATTTAATAATCTAAACCTGATGTGGTCTATCCATGGGGTTGGGGCTGGTCAGCGACAGTGAAGGAGTGGCAGGAGGTGCAAAAGGAGTGGAAATAAAATAAGTAAGAGGAAGGAAGCTCGTGGACCAGATTTTTGTCCTCGCGGCCCAATGGAGGTCCACAGCCCACAGGTTAAGAACCACTGTCCTAGAGGAAAGCTGGGTATATTTCACCTGCTGATTACAAAATAGCACCACTTTTCCCTATCCACTCTAGTTTTTGAGGTACAGAAGATATGCTATATATCAGTCACTATCTACTTGCCCACAGAAAACCATGATCAGCATGCCTACAAAACAAGAGATGATGTAGTCTATCCAATGCAGTTTTCTGAACCAGTACCCCAACAACCCCAGGAACAGGCCTAAAAACCAAAATATTAAGTATTTTTCTTGGTCTAGCTGTGTAATTTTTATATAGCATATAATTGTTTCTCATTGGCCGATTTTCTCCCAGTCTAACCCTAGAAGACCATACTATACCTTTTTGTTGTTTTCAGATGTAGGGCTGAGAATAGTAAGTTCTGGTTTACTTGGCTTAGGCTTGGGAGGTTCACAGGAATTAATAAAATTTATAATAAATGGCTCCAAGTGCTGGCCTTTCTGAAATTAACCAAACAATAGCTGTAAGGCATTATATACACTGGATAAATCCACAAGTATCTTGTAATAAAAATATACTGATTACAAGCCTAAAGAAGAATTTCTACCCACCTCTTTCATTAGTTTTCCAGGAACAGATTTTATAATTTTGCCTGCAATTGAAAATCAACAGAAAAATAAATAAATCATTAATTGCTTTTTCCACAACAAAATCCATACCTCCATAATGTATGGGCCCTGTGTGTTTTCCCTTGCGAACTATAAAGCATGTGTGTAAAAAGACTATTGTTTTGTCTTAAGAATTTAATGCAACAATGTGCATTCATACTAGTAACAAAAATTAATAATAGCAGAAAAGGATAAAAGTTAAAATTAACACTTTAATTTAATTTAGGGTTTTTTTTATCATGTTGTGACTCTGTATGTTTCGATGTTGTTGTTTGAAAACTGTCCTGAGTCCCCCTGGGGAGAGAGCGGTATATAAATAAAGGTTTATTTTTTTTATTAATTTATAAGATTTTTGGTCATATCAATGTTTGCCTACTTATTATCATCCAGTATTTATTTATTTATTTATTTATTTATTTATTTGCTTTACTTGTATACCGCAGTTTCTCAGCCCAACAGGCGACTCAACGCGGTTTACAACAAGGATAAGAATCAATCAATGATATACAATTTAAAACCATAAAAGCATAATACACAATATTGACACAACAATAGACAACACAATGCATCTCATAACTAGAGTCGTGATCCAATCCGTCGTCCAAATTTCCATTCCTGTAATCATCACATTCATTGCACTGTTTAACCGAATGCCCGTTCAAACATCCAAGTTTTTAATCTTCTTCGGAACACCATTAGCAAGGGGGCTGATCTTACCTCCATAGGAAGGGCGTTCCACAGCCAGGGGGCCACCACAGAAAAGGCCCTGTCTCTCGTCCCCGCCAGCCACACCTGTGAAGCAGGCGGGATAGAGAGCAGGGCCTCCCCAGAAGATCTTAGGGTCCTGGCAGGCTGATAGGCAGAGATATGTTCGGATAGGTAACTTGGGCCAGAACCGTTTAGGGCTTTATAGGCCAACGCCAGCACTTTGAATTGAGCCCGGTAGCAAATCGGCAGCCAGTGGAGCTGGTGCAGCAGAGGAGTTGTATGCTCCCTGCGCTCCGCTCCTGTTAGTATCATGGCTGCCGAGCGTTGGACTAGCTGGAGCTTCCGAGCCGTCTTCAAAGGCAACCCCACGTAGAGTAGTCAGTCCAAAATGTGGAACATAAACTGAGTAAAGGTAAAGGTAAAGATTTTCCCCTGATATTAAGTCTAGTCATGTCTGACTCTGGGGGTTATACTAATCTCAATTTCTAAGCCGAAGAGCCGGTGTTGTCCATAGACGTTCCAAGGTAATGTGGCCAGCATGACTGCATGGAGCACTGTTACCTTCCCGCTCACAGTTCCATGTTTTTGAACTGTTAGGTTGGTAGAAGCTGGGGCTAACAGCAGGAGCTCACACCGCTCTCCGGATTTGAACCGGCAACTTTTCGGTCAGCAAGTTCAGCAGCTCACTGCACCACTGGGGGCTCCATAAACCAACTACAGAATACATTTTAAAATCTAGGTTTGGATTCAGATCTCTTCTGGAAACAAAGAACTGGACTCAAGAAATGGCCTCCCCCAACTGCTGGTGAAGCTTAGGGTGGGGTGAAAGGTGAATTTTGCTGATTCTACACATGCTCTTCACTGAATCCCATGCTATTTTAGTAGGTTTCTTAACCTTTAGAAACTGCGGTGTCAAGGGCTTCAGGGGGAATTGATGGAAATCACTTCCATGCATTCTTTTCTGTGAGTGGAACCCCAACCCATGGGCACAGTTCCAGTTAAAACAACTCTGGGTCGAAATTAGATATTTCTGCACACCTTCAAAATTTTAGTTACACAACCTATTTTTTAAGACTTATTTTACAGAGATGCAACAAGGATCATGATTTCTGTATTCTGAGGGAAACATCCTGTTTTCATTTATTCTAAATCACACCAGGAATACAGAGAAAACGATAGCAGATGTGTGTGCATGGCAAAAGACATTGTATCTATTCCATGGAATTCAGAATGTGGGATGAACACTTAGAAAAACTTGTCAAAAGAGATTCCCACGACAGATTTGTACATACCAAGGTTTACATCAGGCAACATTTTGTCAAGGAATTGTGTTTCACCGCCATTGGGAGACAAGAAGTCAGCCAAAAGCTGGCTGTTGCTTAGCTCTGGATGTTGAGAAAGTTTCTATTGAAGGAGACAAAATGGAAAGAAAATGAGATTATGAGCCTTTCTCCAATAATGACAGTTTTAAAACAATTTGAATTCTTTGCTAGGTAACGGTAAATGCAAAGTGTCTGCATATGAAAGCCATGTCATATCCTAATATCCTAATTTTCTATTATGTTATTTTGTATTATTTATTTTATTTGATTGGTTTATTTTACTGTGATGTTATTTTGCTGTACTGTACTGTATTTCTGGGCCTGGCCTCATATAAGCTGCTCTGAGTCCCCTTTGGGGAGATGGTGGAGGGGTATAAATAAAGATGATGATGATGATGATGATTATTATTATATCCTGGTGAATGACAGGTGACTGTTTAAGGAGAAAACTCATGTTGACCAATGTATGCTACAAGCACAATGAATACCCACTCAACTGGTGTTTCCTCCCTACCTGCAGGTATTCCTGAAACTCTTCTCTCTTTGACTTTAGGAATTCATAGTTCTTTGGTCCAATGATCCTCTTTGAAGGAAGCTGAGCATCAGGGAATGTACCTGATAAAACAGGAAAATATAGTAGATTTGTTAAAATATTTTAACACAAGTGTATGTGTGTGTGTGTGTATGACATTTAAAAAATGAAAAGAATAAAAATATCGCTTATTACAAAATCAAGATAATGTAAAACCAATTAAAACTGTTTAAAATAATGTTGACAACAGCTAATATGTAAATTGGATAACTGACTAGGATTTGGTAGCTTTAATAAAAAGCCATACTTTGACTTCATACTGGCATAACACCAGGATTTGGTCCAACTAGGTGCCACAGCAAAGGATGCCCTTTCCACACTGTATTGCTCCCAAATTGTAGTACTAATTTATTTCAAACTCTAGGAGGATGTAAACATACCATGAAATTCTGTTAGCTTTGATTCAAGGACATAAAATTCCAGATATCTTCTGTAGACAGACCAGTGCTCGGGTTTATGCCCAACTGAAAATGCAAGCAGATTTGTTATTCCCCTCTAAGAACACTTAAAATGTCCTATAAATAAGCATAACAAGAGAAAAGGCCTTTAACTAAATTAAACACATGTATTATCAAAAATGACATGCTACAGTCTTACATGGACACATTTAAAATAACATTTCAATGACTGGAATATTCCAGAATAATCTATACACATAATGAAAGTGAAAATATGTATGTATATATGTGGTTGAGGTGCCCACTTCCACAAACAGCTTTAATCCATAATACTGAGGAGCCACCAAAAGCACTCCCTCCAATGATATTTCAGGTTATAGCAAACGCCATGAACATGTAGCCCAAATCCTGCCAATGTCCTCCCCAAACACCATACTGCCCACCACCCAAGGAATGCTTTCATTTGGGGACAGTTTCATCCTAGATTTTATGTGTTTCCTCCACAATAGACATCCCAGTGTTTTCTACTCTCTCCATTGGTGTGGAATTTGCATGACCCCGCCCACTGCCTCCCTTAACCCTTTCCTACTCGTTTCAACTCTGTCTGCATAACAAACAGAGCACAACTGATCAGCAACTAAACATACTGGAGGAGTTTGGGAGACTGACTCCACATGATGGAAGTTGTAGTTCACCATGCATCAAGTCAGAGCAGTGTAATAGATCTGATAATAGATCTGGACCACATTTGGTACACAGAACCCCATGACCAAAGAGAAATACTGGAGAGGTTTGGGGGGAATTCAACTTGACTTAAAGCCATTGTAGGCAATGGGATTTATAGTTCACCTGCAATCAAAGTGAGCACTCTGGACCCCACCAACGATGGCCTTGGACCTAACTTAGCACAATGAACCCCCTTGACCCACAAAAAATGCAGGAGGGTTTGTGGGGAAATTCACCTTGATTAATAGGAATTATAGTTCATCTACATCCAGAGAGCACTGTGAACACAAACAACAATGGATCGGCACCAAATTTGGCATGCTCAAATTTGCCCAAATTTGAATACTGGTGGAATTGGGGTGGAATTGACCTTGACATTTGTTAGCTGTAGGTGCTAGGATTTCTAGTTCACCTGTAATCAAAGAGCACTCCGAACCCCAACAATAAGAGACCTGAACGTAACTTGGCACACAGAACCCCCATAACCAACTGAACGTACTGGAGGGATTTGATGGGACTGACCCACCACGGCGGGAGTTGCAATTCATCCTGCAGCTGGAGAGCATACTGAACCCCACCAATGCTGCATCTAGAGCAAATCTGCTCAACATGACAAACTTTAAGTATTGATGGAGGTTTGGGGAGTTAACCTGGCATGATGTGAGTTGCAGTACACCCACAACCTTCTTCTAATAACCCGGGGAACGTCTGGTACCAAAGCCAGTATATAATAAATTCCAGGAAACACACTGGCATTTGTTGGTGGGCCATATTTTGAGTTATTTAACACACCCCAGAAGTGTGCACCTCTAACTTAGCATGCATTACAAGTGCATCAGACAGTAAGCTCAGACTATCTACCTGCCATTCTGTCATTCCTCTCCACATCAATGCAAAATACTGGAATTCTCTCCCTTCTCTCTTTCCTTTCATAGGAATCTTCGAAGAAGTCCACATATGGAATGGTAATTTTCCAAGCGGCAAGATTGCGAGGGGTATTTGGTGCGCTAAGTGCTTCCACAGGAGAATCATCTTCCATTACCATAATGCCTTCTTCAATCTACAGGGAATTATGTACCGAAAGTATACTTTGAGCTACTACTAAAGTTGTAATATTTAACATTTAGGCAGAACAAGTATACTCGATTCTTTTTTCCTCCATTTCAGAAACAGTTCTCTTTCTCTTAACGACATACATAAAAAACATCTAAAACCTCCACCTGACACCTGCATGTACATCAAGAAACATATGATACAATGTTCAAAACCTTTGCTAACAACGATAACGAACACATCTTCTGGCTTGGCCTATAGCCGTGGAATGGGATTCATAAATGTGGAAACATGTTTATTTCTTTTGTTCAATTGACTATTTTTATGTTATTTGTAAAAGGTTATATTGCCCCAGAGACCATGTTCAAAACACTACACTGCAATGTCTAACACATATGATTTGGCGCAATTGCCTTATGTGCATTCTCATGAGTAAAACACATTCCAAGTTGCTAATGTGATTGCAAGAACTGGAAAGCAGGAGAGAGAGAAAATAAACAAAACAAGGTTAACAGTCAGTTTGAGCATCTAATTAGAGACAGAAAATGTGGAATATAAATTTAGCAATTCCCTGCATTCCACAGAACACATTGGCTTGAACTGTGAGATCTGTAAAACAAACTCCCCCTTCTGACCATGAAAGGAACTTAATCAAGCAGTGAAGGCTCCTGCTTAGGAAATGTTTGTATTATGTATGTTTCAGAGTGAGTGAGAGAGAGAGAATTTTAACAGATTCCTTCCTTCTTCAAATAATCTCTCAGACTGTTCTAGAGGGTCCCCAAGCCTATCAGAAAAGATTGCAGAGAGAGGATAGCCAGCAAACTCATGACCACATAACTTCTGCTGGAAACATCCTAAGATACTACCCACTAATTAGGTAACTTTGAACTTTCATGAAATACAGAAATTGTTTCTGTGTTTCATAAAAAAAGTATCAACACTGATAAAAAATTTTTAAAAAAGAAATGAAAATCAAGGAAAATTAATTATGTACATAAACAGTACCTAGTGTCTCATTCATTATATGAAGGTACTTTTACCACTACAAGGGGAAACTACAGCACACAAAATTCTTAAGTACTTTTAATTACAGAATAATAATAACAGCAATAAGAATAATAATACATAAATAAATCTTTATATATATCCCGCTTTTCTCCCTCACGGGACACAAAGCAGCTTACAACATATTACAATAATGTAAGCAGCAATCCAAGTACATCAATATTAAGTATAAGACTTCAAAAAAGAAACAGTTTAAAACAACAATAATATACACTCACATTCTTATGGCATCATGTCATCATACACAGAACTTGTAAGGGAATTGTGGAAGTAGTAGGAAACTATAGTGAGTATTACTAAATATGAATATACTCATTTAAATCATTTTAATGAGAAACATGCATGTAATGGAGTGTAAATGCATGTAATGGAGTGGAACTGCTGCTTACAGGATGTAACTCGTGTGACCATGTTATGAGAGTGGAAATAGCATTCAGGAAAGAGAAGCAACTATAAAATGGCAAGGTGGCTCAGCATTCAATGGAACAGAGAGGGATAAATAATAAATAATAAGCAGGTCATCAAAATTCTTAGGGCTACTCACAAAGTCATCCTCTCCTTCACCGAGGCCATAGCTGGGCAGCACAGCCCCTTCCATTGTGGTACTCTTGAAGACTCCTTTGATTTTACTACTTATACTTCTGATTCCAGATTCTCCTTTTTTCTGGGAACTCCTGTATGTGAAATAAATAGGAAAATATATACTGAAGAGTAATTCTAAGCAGAAGAGTAAGTCCAAGAACTTCCCAACTCTAAATATACGCTCTAGACGGAAAGGGAAGATCTTCAGGGCAGAGCACTGGGTGGTACAGAGGCATCATGTAGTCAGATTACTGTGCATCAGTATGGTCACATTTCGGTATTTTTGGTTTACTATCTCCTTCTGAAGACAGTACAGTGTAAAACAAAAGATGCAATGTATTTCAATTAAGAAATTTAAGGGGTAAATTCTCACAACCAGGTTTGGTATCAGCTAAAAACATATCTGACACCTGGACTATTACAAGCAGTCAAAACATCCAAGTAAGGTATACCCACTTGTTTGATTTGGAATTGCGCGTTGGGGATTCATCTTCTTTTAAGAGATATCTGAAAAACTAAGCCAGAAATGGGGAGGGGAAATTATTAAGAACCAACTATCATTATTCTTTCATCGAATATATTTATTTGTTATTCTACAACTGTTCTCGGGGCAACTTACATAAATACAGATGATACACAAACAAACCTTCTAACCAATCCCCATACAAACTAGCCATATTAATTTCTACTACTACAATCAAAAAAATGCCTTTTGAACCATAATGTATTAAAACATAGTAAGTGAGAATGACACAAAGATCTAAAAAGCTTCATAGAGGCTGAAACACTTAAAGATGCGAAGGAGACAACATAAATGCACAATGATTTTTTTAAAATGTGAGAATATAAACCTGTTTGCCTGATGCTGAAAGGGATTATCAGGGCAGGCTACCAGTTGACATTTGTGGGAAAGATTTTCCATAAATGATGACGGAGCTACGATAGGAAGGCTAGATTGTAATATCTTTGTTCATTTGGAGAGGTAACAGAAAGTAATGACATCACTTTGAAAAACAATGCAACTTTGAAAAAAAACATCTGGAATGTGAGTTGATGATGTATTACTAATAAGAGTTAAATTGAGTTTTGTGAGTAATGAAATACATAAAAAACATCTAAAATATGCTAATAGTCTTAAAAATAATGTTTTCTAGGTTTGAGTCATTTTCAGTTTCTCTGCACTAAAAAGGGCAAAACACTCCCGAGTTACTTGTGCAGAAAATTTAACAACAAATTTAACTTCAGGCTTACTTCATCAGTGTGGCAGAATCTAGGTATGAAGACAGTCTCTAAGAGGCAAAAAACATGTTCAAAGGCTTCATAGAAGCATCTCATTGTTTGCAGCTTGACAACGTCGACATAGGGTCCTTCAGCAACTACAGGGAGAAAATGTGGAAAATATCAATTGGTATGGTTGCAGTGCTGTGGAAAATATCTGCAGCTATAAATATACTCACTTAAAAGAAAAAGAAAATAGTATTGTCAAGAAGAATCCAAATCTAATCACTTTTCTCTTCTACGCTTTCTTTATGACCTGTGTCTAGGCAAAGAAGGCTTTTTTACAGTAAGAAAGAAGACATGGTAAAAATAGCAAAGTGGAAAATTTGAATAGGAGGTGATAGGTGTACTCAGACTTAATAACTGGTAAGTTTCACGAGTCTACTTTCTTATAGGCATGAATCATGAACCTATACCAGGGACAAGAAACGTAAGTGGATCCATGAAGTAACTTTCTGAACCCAGCCATATGAGGAAATGTCTGAGGAGGGATAAAAACATTAACTCCACTTCTGGGTTTGAAAAGCTGGTATGTTCTGATATGAAAACAGTGTGCAGAGATACTGCAAACCCATTTCAGAGGTGAAGTGCTGCTCTTGGAGGTTTCCAGGAGAGGCAATTCATGTGGGGTTTTGCGATGGCAGAAAGGAGAAAAAAGCAAGTCATAGAAAGATGGAAGCCCCAAAATATAATGGGAGTCCATTATACGTCCCAAGGCTAGTGTCCATGTCAGGGAGAATGACAGAACAGCCTTCCTTTCTTCACCGCAGTCCTATACATGGCCTGAAAAGTGGGTTTTCTAGCCTACCAGAGGACTTATGGATATGTAAGTAACTGCAGAGAGATTTTTCACACACACACATGAAATTCTGCTAACATAATTAGATGTGTCAGCATTACGCACTTTGAATGCTGGTCATTACATGGACGAGACAACCGAGTTGTCATCTGATGGACAATCTATATCCCTGCTTCTCCGGTACCAATTCAATATTTCTGTCAGTTCTACTTACTACTCTGTATCTCTTCCACAATGAAAGGATCAAATTTAATTTTGTCAATGCTCTGATGCAAGCAGTATGTTTTGTAGATTTTCACTACTTCTTCATGAAGAGCCATCATTTCATCATTGGATAATTCTGGCTGTAAAATTCTGTCATTAAATTGCTCTGTTGGAATAAGAAGGAGGGAGAAAGAAGAAACCCATTGTTATTTGAACACTGATAATATTCCATATGGAGTACATGTGTATTCATAAAATGTCAAAAGATAAACTATTGGATTCTCATGCAACAAAGTACGTGTTAATCTAACCCATCCTTTAACAAGGGTTGATATAACACTAGGGATCCCTGCATTATATTCTCTTCTTTTAAAATCTAGATCAGCACACAGATGAAGAACATTTCTGAAAATTCTGAAATTATAAGAGGGTTATTTTTTAAATTCCCCCCGAATTTCCATTTTTTCCAGTAGAAAAATTGAATTCTTCCTCTAGAAAAAAAAAATTCCTGAATGTTGCCAGGAGGAACCTAACATGGCCACTTTTACCTCCGTTCCTGACTGCTTTCAATTCCTACTGGCATTGAAAGAACACATCAGGAACCCTAGCATTTCTAGACAGCACTGCTTGAACACCAGTGGGAATTACCCCACAGCACAACTTCCCTGAAGAGCTAGAGGAACTCTCTCTTGAAGTTAACAAGGGATCTTGTAGTGCCTTTAAAAGGGAGAGAAATTTGTAGTATAAGGTTTCATAGACTCCATTTATTTCATTGGATCTTTGAGTATCTCTCATGAGCCCCCGGTGACACAGCAGGTAAAACTGCTGAACTGCTGAACTTGCGGACCGAAAGGTTGGTGGTTTCAATCCGAGGAGCAGGGTGAGTTCCCGATGTTATCCCCAGCTTCTGCCAATCTGGCAGCTCTATTGATGTACTCATATTTGCAATCTGGCATGCAAATATGAGTACATCAATAGATACCACTCTGGCGGGAAGCTAATGCACTCCATGCAATCATGGCAGCCACATGACCTTGGAGGCATCTACGGACAATGCCGGCTCTTTGGCTTAGAAATAGAGATGAACACCAACCCCCAGAGTCAGACACGACTGGACTTCACGTCAAGGGAAAATCTTTATCTTTACATGAGAAAAAGCTAAACTCTCCCTTTACAGTGGTAGTCAAATTCAGTAAATACAGAGGCCAATTAACTGCTACTAGGACTGTCCGTGATCCGTAAGGACTGCCAAAAATGCAAGAAAGAAGAAAAGGGGCAGGGCAAAAGAAATCCAAAAGTTTATATAAATATATATTTATAATTTAACATAAAACGGGGGAACCTGTTTTGCCCAAAATCAGTACTACAAGGCATAGACAGATATTTGCAATCTGTTGAAAAGGCAAACTGATGAAAAAGGACAGCCCATCAAATGTCTTTTGGGAGGTGGGAAAACCTACAGCAGTGGCTCCCAACCTGTAGATTGTGGACCACCAGTTGTTTGCAAGAACGGAAATATAGTCAACAGTTTCACTACACCGTTGCCTCGAAACCACGCAGTAACAAGAGCGACTGGTCTTGCGAAACACTCTTATAGTGCCGAGGCAACGGGGATGTCAGGAGGGGAGAGTCTGACTACCCACACAAGATTACAACTACCACATCAGCTCTAGATTATTAAATGTGGTTTTCTGTGGGTGAGAAGATGGTGACTACTGGATGGTATATGTTCTGTATCAGAATCTAAAGCTGATGTGGTGTATCCAATGCACTTTTCTGAATCAGCAACCCTAATAACCAAATCAAAAAGTTATTATCCAAAACACTGACCAAACACTGATTCGTAACCCTTTTGGTACTAAGGTTGGAGAGTCGTCCCTGGTCAAAGTGGGCCCTGGTCAAGTGGTCCCTGGTCAAAAAAAGGTTGGAAACCACTGACCCAGAGGCTTCAAAAAGCCTTCACCACCTCTAATTAAATTTTATTCGCCCCTTAAATTCAAAATGTAGTGCAGTTGTAAAGAACTTATCTTACCTACAAATTACTTTAGTAGTCTGGCTAGAGGAAGAGCAAGGACATGGAAGAGGAGCAAGGCACAGAGCAGATGGAGGGTGGGTTACTTGAAGGCTATTTTAAGCCTGTGGGCAGAAGGACTGCTCACCACTATTGAGGCTCACATTCAAACAAATCATTACATGGATTATTTAATTGAAATAAGGCAAAAAAAAAAAACATGATTGCTATCTTACGGTACCTTACCTACATCAAGGTAAAACTGCAATACATGCACTGCTCCTTCTTTTTTCAAAAAATTCATGAAGAGAAAGAAAAGATCCTGGTGGCCTCTGATTTCTTTCAATTCCAATTGCAGGGCCTGCCCAAAAGCAAAAACAATGAGATATTTTCCTGGTGGCTGTGAAGGTTTTTATTTTAAAACATAACATTCAAACTTTAAACAATGATTTCATGCTTACTGAGGGCTTCTTATTTCTGGGATCTGCAAACTTCTGTAGAAAGGGAACCAATGCTGATGCAGGCTCTGTTGCGATCTCAGGCTGGGGGGAAAACAGCACCCATATGAACAAGACTGTATGACAGCATCACCAACACAATATTATTCTTTTGTTGTCAATACTCACAGGACTGTCATCAATGAAGATGAGTAGCAGATGATTCACAGTATCCTAACAGGAGGGGAAAATATATATATATATATATAGCAAACAGCTGGTGCTTACATGAAACTCAACACTAACACTGCCTGAATGACACTTCTCCTTAGTGGGGTTGTACAAGGTACCAAAACATTTCCAATGGGAGAAGCACAAATTACTCTCCCTTCTGCTCTCTGTGCAAACACTCTTTGAATGAACACACAAACCTATTTTGAGGTGAGATGTGATGAAGATACATGCAAATACTTGTATGCTGTAGGAAATCTATTCATTCATCTCATCACCCACATTGAGCAACTTGAGTTCAGAATGAAATGTTAAGAATACTTGGCAAATACAAGCCTAAAACTAAATGCCATCTGGTATGACCCAACTCAAGTTCTATTGAATTATTTTGAGTTTTGGAGAGGGCTTTGAAAGAGAAGTGGGGTGGGCACAACCAGAAATCTGGCTTTGCCATCCTTTGATGGGCTGCATTCATTCTCCAGCTATCTGGTATCAGCAGGAAGAACTGCCAGGTGGTAAGGACTGAATTTTCAGGAGTGGAATATGATGCCTCAAAATGCAGTGAAGCCTCCTTTTCTGGAAGTTTTTAAGCAGAGGCTGGAGGTCATCTGCTAGGAGTGTTTTGATTGTGTAGTTTGCATGGCCAAAGGGGGCTGCACTGGATGGCTCTTAGGGGTCTCTTCCAACTCCATGATTCTATAATTCTAGACTTGGCTGGTAGTTTTTTAAAATGTCTTGCTTCTTTCCAAGGGAAGTAAAGGTATTTGTTTATTTACTTACTGAAAATATATTATAGTTTTCTTATTGGATTATGTTTAAGGAAGAGTATGGCAATTTACCAGTAAAACAAGATTAGATAAAATCTGATTTTATCAAAGTTATCAAAGAATTGCAGTATTATTTTAAAAACATGGTTAAAAACAGTTGAACTCGGGTATTTAAATCACAATAATAACAGATAAGGATATATGGTCTTTTAGATAGTTTGGATCGGTCAAAACCAGCACTTTTGAGCTCTGTCAAGAAAAGGATTGGTAGCCAGTGAAGCTATTTCAAGAGGAAGTCACAAGTTCCCTGTAACCTGTCCCAACCAATAATCTGGATGCAGTACTTTGGAATTGTTGACATTTGTAACTATTTCCAAATGTTCCCAGACAAAGTGCATTGCAATAATCCAAATGAGATGCATCAGTGTAGCCAGAGGCAGCATCCCAAGTGAGGAACAGGACATTTGTCTGTTGTTCCTTCTAAGTACCTTTCTTCCTAGGACTCCTGAAAAGAAGCAAGGGATTTCTGAATCATTAACATCTGCACTCCCTGCATGCAGCAAAGAATGTGTGGCTGCTGTCTCTCCAGAAATTCCTTGCTTTCTTCCAGGAAGTTATGAAACAAGTATAGCATTAAAGGTGTCAGCTGTTCTTCCCTTGTTCCAAGGAGGAGGAGACATGTAGCTATGGCTTCTATCATCTCCTGAGCAAGGAGGGGGCAACTCTACCAGCCCAAAATGCTGTTTTTGCATCCAGGACCTTGCTAGACATATAACAGTGAGGGCAACATTTGGCAAGAACCTGTGAATGATTTTAAAAAACCCTCTAACACACAACCAATTCAGAGAAAGGACTGGAGGGGCATGCAACACTAAAGGGAACTGTGGACTGCTAATCTGAGGCCACACTCTCATATGAGGCCTCATCTACATTGCCATTACAATGCAAACTGAACTGCATGATGTGGCCAGTGTAGACTATAATCCAGTTCAATGCAGTTAAGATGCATTATATGAGTCTACACTGACCATATAATGCAGTTCAATCTGCATTATAATGGCACTGTAGATGGGGCCTGAGTCTCAATCAGAGAACACACAATAGAACCATAGAGTTGGAAGAGATCTCGTGGGCCATCCAGTCCACCCCCTGCCAAGAAGCAGGAAAATTGCATGCAAAGCACTACAATTGTTTTGTATTAAACCATTATAGCGATTACCAATGCAACCCCATTAAGAAGCACGATGAAGTCTCTGTATATTTATTGGAATAAATTGCATATTACTTTTCTTTGAAGTAATCTTGAGCAACTCACAAGGTAAAATCAATAAAATGAAGATATTATCCACAGGAAAACAGAACAAAAAGTATACTTCTAAAGCCACACCAAAACCACATCTCATGGTAAACAGTAACAGCAGAAATTCTTTGAAAATAGAAAAAATGAGCAAATTCAGCTTCTTAAAACTAACCGGATCAGCTAAGAAATCCATGGAGGGAAGGAGGACAGAACCAGAGAGAATTTCTCTTAGAAGTAAGGTGAATGATCTGAAAATAATAGAAGAATCAGTTTTTATACAATGTATTGTCGAAGGCTTTCACGGCCAGAATCACTGGTGTGTTGTGTGGTTTCTGGGCTGTATGGTCATGTTCTAACAGCATTATCTCCTGACATTTTGCCTGCATCTGTGGGTGATCACAAATGCAGGGGAAATGTCAGGAGAAAATGCTGCTAGAACACAGCCACACAACACATCAGTTTTTATACACTTCTGCTTTCTCTCTCACTGGAGTTTTCAAAAGATAATATTTAAACCAAACTGGCACAATAAGCAATATATTGTGTAAGAAAATATAACAAATGTGTCACGTACGGAGTGATTTGCTTTGTACTTTTCTGTTAAAGATCAGAGCTAATTGAAGCATCCAGAATATGTCCCCAGATCTCAGCCAAGAGGAATGAAAAATGTATGAAAGTATCATTTTTTGAGTGAGATTCTACTTCGCAATGTTCTGGAGAAAAAGGCTTTATTCCATTTTCTATATGACAAACCTATTCGGTTCTTTTACCTATACATTTACAATGGGTCTCCAAGCTTTGAGTGGAAGCAGCTACAGTCTGTAACTAGTACAACAGAGATCTTGTTGTTTTACTAGTTTGGGATGTGTGTGGTTTTTTTGAAGAGGAAAATACAACAGTGTGATTAAAAGATATCCTTAAGAAAGCTTAGGAAGAATGATGAACAAACCATTTTGACAACCCTTGATGTATGGACTGGCTCTCCCACCACCTAACTTAATTTGGAATTCTATAGTGTGCCTTTGGAGAGTCGGCTGCCATATAATGTCAAGCAAGAGGGTGGTACTGGGATTCTGTTCTTCTTATACCATCGGCAGCTGACTGGCTATTGTGAGAAGAGAATGATAGGCCACACAAACCTTTGATATGATCTGGCAGGGCCTCCCTAATGTTTTTATTTTTCACTCTTATGCTGAAATAGTGCCCCTTAATGGCGTAGCTGGTTAAATCGCTGAGCTGCTGAACTTGCTGACCGAAAGGTTGGCAGTTCAAATCCAGGGAGCGGGGTGAACTCCCACTGTCAGGCCCAGCTTCTGCCAACCTAGCAGTTCGAAAACATGCAAATATGGTAGATCAATAGGTTCCGCTTCTGCAGGAAGGTAATGGTGCTCCGTGCAGTCATGCTGGCCACATGACCTTGGAGGTGTCTATGGCTTAGAAATGGAGATGAGCACCATCCTCCAGATGGTGTTTACTTTTTTATACTGAAATAAATTGAATTAATGTCAAGGCAGAAGGATACTACGTGCATGTATAGTTCCACATGTGCAAGTTTCCTACTTTACCGTCACATCATTGCAAGTGTAAACAGGTGAGCAATTAAAACTATTTCCAAAATGAAAGTAATATTTGTGGGATTCCGTAAGCTCCAAGCAGTGTTGGATGCACTTTAGGACTGAAATATCACTGTCTTCAGAAAAACATTAGGCCAGTGGTTCTCAACCTGTTGGTCCCCAAATGTTTTGGCATTAAACTCCCAGAAATCCTAACAGTTGGTAAACTGGCTGGGATTTCTGGGTAAGTAAGTAAACTTTATTACGGTCAATGACCAGATCATAACAGGGGGACCCAGTCCTGAACATCCACGTCTAACCCAAGGAGTTATATGCTTCAAACTTCAACAAATTTTAAAATCTAGGCTAAAAACCACATACTGGGAGTTGTAGGCCAAAACACCTGGAGATCCACAGGCTGAGAACCACTGCATTAGGCCAATCACTTAATATGCATTTTCTCCAGGCACTGAAGGGTATCACAAACAAACAAATTCTTTACTGTATCCATTTCCATCCTAATTTTTCATAAACTCTGTCAGTACTGACCTAATCGTATTGTCAGACTGCAGAGGCTTGTTGCAAAATAAGAATGAAGCCTTCATGTAATCCCAATATGACATTCTGTGGTAACAGCACTATATACTTAACTTTATTATGTGTCACATTTATCTTTTACTCTATGTTTGGGATTGACTATACCATACTACAAAAAAGGATGGAATGAAAATATTTCAAATAAGACTGCTCAGTTAACATACCTGCAGGCAGTTGCCTTTGGAGGTAGAATGTAGGGGAACAAAAGCTCAGTAAGTTTCCTTAAGTAATGTAGTTCATCTCTCCTACTTCTCAAAGCCACATGGAGCTCTGGCCCATACTCTTCCAAAGCAGCCTGCTGTAAGTATTCAGCATTTTTCACTGTAGAGAAAATGTAATTCAACACAACTCAACATGTAATTAGTATGGAATAAAGTAACAACGCTAACAGTTAGTCATAACTACAGCAGACTCATTAAAGTAAAGTGACTAACATTAGTACTGACTATTCAGTACAAATTATTCAGCACCTGATTCAAGGAGTCTATATTTGATGGGATGAAAAACAAAATCTATGCTACAGTAGAGTCTCACTTATCCAACCTTCGCTCATCCAATGTTCTGTATTATCCAATGCACTCTGCCTCCTGCCCAGATCCACAGCTGTTTCAATACATTGCAATGTTTTGGTGCTAAATTCGTAAATACAGTAATTACGACATAATGTTACTGTGTATTGAACTGCTTTTGC
Source organism: Anolis sagrei (assembly GCF_037176765.1). Classification (NCBI taxonomy): domain Eukaryota; kingdom Metazoa; phylum Chordata; class Lepidosauria; order Squamata; family Anolidae; genus Anolis; species Anolis sagrei. The sequence continues at coordinate 106,592,666 of NC_090021.1, read as the reverse complement.
TGTCAATTTGTTGAAAAACATGATGTTTTGGTGCTTTATTTGTAAAATCATAACATGATTTGACATTTAATAGGCTTTTCCTTAATTTCCTTATTACCTAACATTTTCACTTGTCCAACATTCTGCCGGCCCATTTAAGTTGAATAAGTGAGACTCTACTGCATTTTCACTAACCAACAAAATAAAAGGAAGCAAACAATAATATACCAAAGATATCTAAAACAAGAGTAGGCACTGAGCAGTTTGCAGAACACATGCAATCTTTCTAGCCGTCTCCCAATCATTTTTTAAAGTTTTGTTTGGGCCATCAAATGGAGAATTACTTCCAGAAACGTCTAGGAGGGCATTATTTAAATGCTCTTCCTTCCCAAACATTGGGCCTGAAAAATACTTCCGCAAAATCATACATGATTGCCTAGTAACTTCTAGTTTTGAAAAAATTGATGCCTTCAACCCTTGAGTCTGGAGTGTTTGAACATTGCACTTTCCATCTCCCCTTTTCACTCTAAAGAAGTAGTACAGAGAATAGTGAATATGGTGGCTTGCTGTGAGCTGATGCTCAACTTTTAGTATACTGTTTGTATTTTGGATGCTCTGCTTATTTTTTTAGTAGTTGTCCCTAATACACACACGGTGCTAGACAGTTCAAGCACTGGAAAATAACTTAACATCACAATACTGTTCTGAAAATGACTATGAAAACTGACAGGCTCAAATTTTGCAAACACTGATCTGGATTCAAGAGGGTGTTTTGTTGATCATACAGCTTTCTTTGGTGGTGCATTATTGTGGTAATTGAAACAACAGCCTTTTTGACATATGAAGAAATTCTTAAAAAGAAAAGTTATCTCTTCTACAAATGCACATTTTCATTTCTTGAGTTTATAATATAAAGTAATAAGTTTCTTAAGTTTAGGCAAAACCTATATGAAAGGATTTTAAAAGTGCACAATAACACTTCTATTTTGGAGTGAGTCCTTCTGAATTCAAATTTTGCTTTAAGTCGCATAACACACACACACATCTGTGTGCAATAAATCATACAGCTTGTTTCATTTTTGGAAGTTATATTGCAATGAAGTCCAATTTGACAGCACAGATTTTAAAATATACATTTTTTAAATGTTTATGCTACCTTTCTGTCTGGCTTTGGCTATTACTTCTATATGCTTCATGGCAACCTTCAGCATTTTCCTTGTTATAACTGTTGGAATATCCACCTTTAAAAAAAACAACAGGAATATACAGATATATTTTGCAACAAAGTGTATTTTCTTATGCAGAAACATCCTTATTGCAACTAAATAACCTAATTTGAAAACAGCAGGAGTACCAAAGATCCCTGTTTTCTAAACGCATCAAATTATGAATTAGATTAAACACCATTCAATTCAGAAGTAATTTGCTCAAAGTGTTCTGATATGGCGGATGCTTTTACTGGAGCTATAATATCGAGGCAGAACTCTTTAAAAATCATAGCCTCATCTCAAAATTCTGCAGATCATGTCCTTTTCCCCAACACAAACCTCCTAGCATGTTCACGAAACCCACATTTTCAGGCATCTTCAAAACATGCCAACTTCTGATGTCATGCAGCTGTGCCAAAGAAGAATCTACACTCTTTTAAACAGTATTCCTTACTCTTTCTCCATTGACCTCACTTTCAAATCTGTTTTTAATTCAAAGGCTGTAGTTTACCTTGTAAATTCTGCGTACTACCACAGATGCAAAAAATCTTAAAGTTGCTCTTAGTTCATCCACAGAAGATTCATCGTCAGTTATATCCCTGCAAAATTTCAAAACAAAGCATAGTATGAAAACCTCGAACCTGATAGCAACTAGAGCTGACTTATCATTGCAAAATAATGCTTATATTTGTTAATTCTACATAAAAATCTTATTTTCATTAAAAAAAATAATAATTAGGGCTGCAAAGATATACAGTGTTCCCTCGCTATATCACGGTTCGCTTATTGTGGACTTGCTGTTTTGCGGGTCCTCAATAAGCGGGGGGGGGGGGGGGGGGGACCGTGGGGATGGGCGGAGGAGGGGAGGGGGAGCCAGCCACTAGGCCTTACCCTGGGGCTTGTCTCCACCCTCTCAGCAGCTGCCTCATCCTCTTCACCGAATCTGCTGCTCGCTGCCTCAGAGACCCCTTGGGCTCTGTTGACGGCACTGCCAAGCTGGGCTGAAGCCTCAGCCCAGGCCTCAGCCCAGGCTGGCAGTGCCCTCAACTTGCCCAAGAGGCCTCTGAGGTGGCAAGCAGACTCGGCGAAGACAACGAGGCCACTGCTGAGTGGGCGGAGCATCCTTATTTCGCGGATTTTCACTTATGGAAACGAATCCTGGAACGGATCACCAATGATAAGTGAGGGAATACTGTATTAACCAAGTGCAACTTAATGAGGTCTTAATAATAATTTAGAAGTAATTGAAATAATACTCCTTGTTATGTTTGCATACAATCTGATATTCACACATTTATGTTTTGTATTGAAAATACATGGGCAGGGATCATTTTTTTCTTTCTGTGCCAATCTGGCAGAGCACAGCAGCACATTTCAGCACACCCAAAGTGATGTGGTGTCACTTCTGGATGCCCTTTGGGCAGGTTTTTTTCTGTTATCTGTTTTTGGTAGGTTTGGAGAACGTAAAGAATTAGGGAGCAGCATGCTGTCTTTTTATGTGGTTGAAACAACGGAAGTTTCTCTCAACAGAGGGGAAGCAGTTTCCAGCAATTCTTCCCTTCTCCTGCAGACCCCTGCTTCCCCTCCCGAACTGTTTTTAAGGAGCCAGATAAGGAGGAATGATAGGGAATCTGAGAAAAGCCACATCCCCACTTCCAGGTAGCACTAACTGATTTCAACAAGTCTGCCTAGTAAGGTTTAGCAACAATGGGAAAGCATGGAACTCCTTCCCAGAAAACCACTAGCTCTGGAGATTATGAATGGGGCTCTGCAAGAGCAAAACCTTGTGTATACAATGCAGAGAAACCAAGATGAAGAATGCGATTTTTCTGCTTCTTGGCAGGGGGTTGGATTGGATGGTCCACGAGGTCTCTTCCAACTCTGTGATTCTATGATTCTATGAAATGGTCTCTCAAAATTCTCTTTCAGGTTTGCACTTACTGATCTAGAGATAACTAATAACATTTTTTAAAAAACAAAACACTTTTTGAGGATCCCTGCAACTATCCAAGACAGAAGATTTTGAAAGAAAGAAACATACACAGCACAGACACCCTAGTCTTATCTCAAAATGTTTATTCTAAATAAAAAAATAGAAGTCAAAGTCTAAAATTCAGATACTTATACATGTATCATACAAGGTCAACATACTAAATCAGCGTAAAACATCCACACCAATTCAAGATTATCACTTAAAGTAAGCCTTCAATTTTTCATGAGTAAACACTACATTCTATGGCTTAAATAATCTTTTTAGTTAACACAAACTTCAACTGTCTCTTAACTTTTGACACCATTAAAAATGTTTTACCACAAAATAGCATTTGTGCTCCCTCTGGTGTCCCACCAAAGCAAAGGTTTAATACACAACACTGGATCCTAGGAACTTCTCATGTGCACAAGTTAAAAGTGCACTGCACAATCTCCCAAAAGGATCATCTATATTCCATTCAACTGGATCCAGGCTGACTGCACAGTTCCAACTGAACCAACAAGAGCTGTGATAAATGTTTCCACTGTTTTCAAGTGGACCTGAATATAATGAATTTACTGGGTTGTTGTAGGTTTTTCCGGGCTATATGGCCATGTTCTGGAGGCAATTTTTCTCCTGACGTTTCGCCTGCATCTATGGCAAGCATCCTCAGAGGAAGTGAGGTCTGTGGGAAGTAGGAAAAAAAGTCCTTTGTCTCACCCTGGTCATTCCACAGATATATAAACCCATTTTTCCTACTTCCAACAGACCTCACTACCTCTGAGGATGCTTGCCATAGATGCAGGCGAAATGTCAGGAGAAAAATTGCCTCCAGAACATGGCCTTATAGCCCAGAAAAACCTACAACAACCCAGTGATTCCAGCCATGAAAGCCTTCGACAATATAATGAATTTACTTTACCCATTATCTTGTGCATGTTTTTCAGTCTCATAATGCACCTAATAATTTGTATTTACTTCAACTGACATAACACAAATAGTAAAATGCATTACTGAAACTCAAACCTCATATAACTCTTAGTAGGAAAGAAAATTTAAATGTTAAAAAAAATCATACGGCATACTCTTGTAGAACAGTAGTTCCCAAATTTTGGTCATCTGTGTGCTTGAGACTTCACTTCTCAAAACTCCTGACCACTGGACATGCTGTCTGTCTGAATTCTGAATTATTTTTCTAAACACAGCCCAATTAAATCACAACCCTTTCCACAACATGTAAATCAGCACTTGGATTACATTTTTACTGGTGTTTACTCACGTCATCCTTTTCTATACAATGTGTTGCACATCTGTGTAAAAGTGGCGCACACTCACTTATACTATCTGGAGTGAAGCCAAAATTATGTTGGGACTTGTGCCAGGCATTAGCTCAACACAACAGATCATACAATCAATCACAGAAAAGGGGATCATAAATGTAATTCCACGAAAACAAAACTAAAGTTAACATTTCAAACAAAATCAGACATAACTACAAATGCAATAATTTGGATCACCAAATATAGGTGTATTCTTCCCACTTAATGTGGCACACATGATAAAAAGATTGTTCCAACACTCATACATATGCAAATAACCATTAAGACAGGGTAGGCACATTTTAAAGTCGAGAGGGCTGCTCTGCTCCAACTTCAGCTTCTCTACAGCTCTAAAGCGCATCAACACTAAATGGGTTTGGACACAGTAATTTAATCATGTTTGATTGGAAGGGGGGGCAAGGAAAGGGGCTGGTGCCAGGAGTTTGTGGGGGGGGGGGGGTCATCTTGAGATCTAAGGGTTGGATTGCCCTGGACTTCTCAAAGGATCTCATCTGATCCATGGATTACACAATTACTATCCCTGTATTAAATTAATTTAAAAAGATATTAACCAAATTTCAATTGCTAGAGCAGACTCAAGAAATCAATTAACAGAAATTGATTCAATGAGTCTACTCTACCTTGTACTAGAAACTGTTCTGGACAAGGGTATTGTATTTTGCTGAAACTTACCGGTACCAAGGATAAACAAAGTTATCCAGCAACAGCTCAAACACCTGCAGTCAATCAGATTAAATAATAGATTACAGTATGTCCAGCAAGACAGCTAACAACCATCATGACTAGCATGCGTCCTCCAAGGTCACTTTTTGAAAACCCACCCAAATTCAGTAGACATGAAAAATATTATTGCCTTCATCAATAACTCTCAGAATAGTGGCCTTCCTTCCCAATCTTCTGCTCTCCAATTTTTGCACATTGGTCTCTTCCATAGTTAAGATAAGAAGAGAGAAGATTCTCTCAACAGAAATCTAGAGTTATCTACACTCCTAGCATTTGGAAGAGAAGAAACATTCTGCTCAATGAACCCAGAGTAATTCAATTAAACACCCATAATAAGGGAGACTAAGCACGGAAATGGCATATTCCCAGAGGAAACACTGTGGAGCATATTACACTGTGCACACTGCACGTCAGTGCTATAGTCACAAGATCAAGCCTAGATATTTTTAAAGGCAACATGGAGCAGTTCTGAGATACGACGTGGATGTATTGTTATGTGCAAGAATGGAGATTAAAAGGGGGCTAAATTATGGCAGAGTAAGTATTCTTCATACTAACTGATTTAATATCTACAATTTGTCTAGCAGCAGTGGGAAACAATGGCCTATTGAGCTGATACAATGAGTGTAATAAAAAAGAGAGAGTGAAAACAGCTGTGAGCATGAAAATAACTTCGAGAAAGCATTCCTATCAAGAAATGCATGTGTTTGGATAATTCTTAGAACACAAACTTCAGGTACTCAAAAGCAAAAATTACTCTGAGCATATTTTTTTGAGAAGTAATGCTATGAGATTCCTATTCTGGGGAATGTTAAATAGTTACCTCTGAGAGCGAAGCATCAACTTTAGAGGGAACGTTCAGGTCTCGCCATGGCTGATAATTTTCTAGCAGCAATGCAAGCCTATTAAAAAGCAGAAAGACTGCTAGGTTGTGTTCTAATCACTTTTGCCATGGTACACACAAGCATGATTAAAATGATGAATATGCGACTCACCTATGCCTATTACACTTGATGTTACCACATACATCACAGCTGAACCCTTGGGAATATGGCTCTTGTAGTTCTAATTGCTAAAAGAAACAATAGAAAAGAATGAATGGAAGAAAAGTTTCATTCCACAGAATCCAAATAAAACAGCTTGGAATTAATAATGTAATTGTATGCAATAAAACAACAACAACAATAATAACAGCAACAATAACAACAACAGTTATTTTCCGCCCTATCTCCCCTGAGGGATTCAGGGTGGATTCCAACAAACAAAAAGGTAAACATTCAATGCCTCAATAGCAGTAAATACGAATATAATAACCCAAAACAACCCCACATATAGAGCAACAAAATGATGAAACAAATTTATTGAGCCTATTTAAAGTGTTTTAGACCATTTTAAATTGTTCAGTATTTCTTTGCTGTTTGTTTAGAAACCAGTATGCCTCTTCTAAACTTTTTTCCTATTCATTCCTTCACTCAAAATCATATCTTGCTACTAAATGGAAAGATGTTTACAAATAACTGACCACATGATATTTGTCATTAAATTATTCCAAATCAGAAACGTGAAAGGGCTGAGTGAGAGACACATGCACATAAAGATCTGGGCCCCAGCATACTTATAGCTAAGAAGATTAACATGAAATCTGCCTTTAATAACCTAGTTATGCTTGACAGCAGCTTAATAAAATCTTTAAATAGAAAGGCCTGTGAGAGAACCCTTTTTTCATCAGACATAAAACAGTAAGCAACCAAAATACACCAGAACTATTTACAGTAGGTAAGGATGCTAGAAATTAACTTGTCTTTGGTGCTTTTCTTCCACTGGGATCCAAAACTTAAAATGAGTCCAAGATCTCCCATCTAGCTCTCATTTACGCAAACCTTTTACAAATGAGACCGTATATGTAGACAGAACAAAGGGCAAGCTATGAATTTATCTGATTGACTGCCTTGCCTCCACATTGGTTGACTGGCAGATAATTGATAGGCTTAATTAAAACCCATCAATTATTTCAAAGGGCATTCAACAGTGACCTAACAGTGTCCATCTAACAGCAAACAAGTCTGACTGACAGAAGAGACTCTATCTTAGGGTCATGCAAGCCTTCAAATCTGGTGAACCCTTAAGAACAGTGTGTGATGAAGGAGAGAAGGAAGAAGAGGCCCCACTACATGACCAGAAATATGCTTGAACAAAATTTTATTCCAGCCAATATTCTTCCTATTTAAAAATTATGGAAACCTTTAATTTCCAACATCAGCAACTAAAATCAGTTTCCACTGATTAACTAGCTGACATTTTACTTCATCTGTCAATAAAAGCTAAATAAATCTTGCCACATGTTGATCATAAACACTGTATATATATTAAACTAATGCCCAATGATGTTTCAAATAACATCAGTAAAGTTACACATTACCTTGGTTTTATGTTTTATTGTAAACAGTATGTTTGGTAACAGAGAATCTGGACCTAAGGAACAATAGAATGTCACAACGCCTGCCACAAATGACCAGAAGATCATTAAAACGTGAAGGTACCTGAAAATAAAGGGAAAAGTTACAACAAAAAGATTAATGCTAGAGATCAACTTTAAAAACGCATGCCCAATACAACACATATCACGCTGTGTAACATTTGCACAACTTTTAGGAATACCATATATGACATTCAACTTCCATACAATCATATTTACTATATTAATGACAAAGTATAACTGAAGCAAGTGAGAACTGGCATATGTGACCCCAATATTCCCGCAACAACAAAATCTTATTCAGTGTTGAAGTCCTAACCTATAATGATTTAATACTGAGTCAAAGGAATAACCAAAACAAGAGTAGAAATGCCACATTTTCTGCTTTGAATTGGAATATATGGTATTCCAATGGATGAATGCTTTGAATTGGAATATATGGTATTCCAATGGATGAATGCAATGGATGAATGCTGGATGAATGCAAAGCTGGGGTGAAAATTGCTGGAAGAAACATTAACAACCTCAGATATGCAGATGACACCACTCTGATGGCCGAAAGCGAGGAGGAGCTGAGGAGCCTTTTAATCAAGGTGAAAGAAGAAAGTGCAAAAGCCGGGTTGCAGCTAAACGTCAAAAAAACCAAGATTATGGCAACAAGAATGATTGACAACTGGAAAATAGAGGGAGAAACCGTGGAGGCCATGACAGACTTTGTATTTCTAGGTGCAAAGATTACTGCAGACGCAGACTGTGGCCAGGAAATCAGAAGACGCTTACTTCTTGGGAGGAGAGCAATGTCCAATCTCGATAAAATAGTAAAGAGTAGAGACATCAGACTGGCAACAAAGATCCGCCTAGTCAAAGCCATGGTATTCCCTGTAGTAACCTACGGATGTGAGAGCTGGACCTTAGGGAAGGCTGAGCAAAGGAAGATCAATGCTTTTGAGCTGTGGTGTTGGAGGAAAGTTCTGAGAGTGCCTTGGACTGCGAGAAGATCCAACCAGTCCATCCTCCAGGAAATAAAGCCCGACTGCTCACTGGAGGGAAAGATACTAGATACAAAGTTGAAGTACTTTGGCCACATCATGAGGAGACAGGAAAGCCTAGAGAAGACAATTATGCTGGGGAAAGTGGAAGGCAAAAGGAAGAGGGGCCGACCAAGGGCAAGATGGATGGATGGCATCCTTGAAGTGACTGGACTGACCTTGAGGGAGCTGGGGGTGGTAACGGCCGACAGGGAGCTCTGGCGTGGGCTGGTCCATGAGGTCACGAAGAGTCGGAGACGACTGAACGAATGAACAACAACAACAATGGCTGTGTGGAAGGGCCCTGAGTGGCAAGAGTGGAATCTACTGTTGTATGAATACGAGAAGAAGTCTGCTGGCACAAGACTTACTCTACATGTTGACTTTGTTTCCAAAAGTTACCAAATTCAATTTTTGTTATTTTAAAAAAGGGTTTTAGGTGGCAGCACATTGTTAGCTACGAGCAGAATATTAAGTGCAGATCAAAACTATATATATATATATATATATATATATATATATATATAATATCACTTCAGTACAGGGCTTGGGAAATTGCATTTCATAGCAAAAGAATGCATATCCTCAGCATGTTTTTTTCCCCCGATTCCTGTAAAAATTTGTTCAGATTGAGTTGGTGCTTTCTGAAAACAAGCTCCATATATACTCAAGTATAAGTCTAGAAATTTCAGTTTAAAAATCAATCCCACAAAATCTAGGCCAACCTATCTATGGGTCAACATTACTTTACTTATATAAAAATGGAATTATCCCCTTCTCTGAGTACAATGGCAAAAGAGGGGGACCTAGAAGAAGCTCTGAGCCCCATACACTCTCCACTGTGGCACTACTTTTTCTTATTTTTATTGCCTGGGTCCCTGAGGAAATAGCAAAGGCCAGGAATGGCTAGCCCCCTAAGGTGGCATTGGTGTTTTCCCCACACCCTTTCCATCATCCTTTGTTTAGCTGGCAGATTTCTAACAGAATCAGAATTGGAAGCAAGGTGAAGAAGGACTAGAGAAACATAGATGTCTGGTGTCAGGCTGCAGTAGTAACCAATGCAATGAAGCCTAAGATGGGAAAAAGCAGCATTCAATTCCAGCCAATCCTGTGTTAGCTGGACAAAAGTAAATAGCAGCTCCAAATCTCTTACTGAAAATGTATGAAAAGCAATTGGGGTGTGAAGGAGGACAAATATATTTGCCTTACCAACTCCACCCCAGGATGAATGGGTGTATATATGTGTGTGAATTAAAAAAGGATAGATGGGTAAGACTGGCCATAAAAATAGAACTCAGAGGACAAGTGGAGGTTGGTGAAAAAAAACATTTTTCTTTGATGCATTTTGGAAGAAACTTGCCTCTTAAAAGCTGATTTTTAAAAATATTCTACTTACCCAAGACTTAATTTCACATGAAGCTATAATGACTAATGGGGAAAAGGTTTGCTGAAGTATCCTGAACTTCTTTTTTCTTTGTGTTTTGTAGGCAGCTATCTCTATCTTTCCACGTTATTTCTGCCTCTGGTGTCAACATTTCTGTCCAGAAACACATCTATTTTTTAAACTAAGGTATAGCTGTTCATGATGCTGAAGTTCATTTAAGCAGAACTAGGATCATAGTGTGCAAGAGGACAGAACTACATGCTTTCTTTGCATCACTTCATGGTCACAGTAAAAATCATTCATGCAAGTGGAAGAGTTAATTTAGTCAGGACCATGGTGCAGGAAGGCTTCAACTTTCCTCGCCTTGCCAAAACTGACTACTCAGCTGCTATTCTAATTTGAAAAGTTCTCTTTTTTTTAAAAAAAAAATCCTTGTTCTTAACTGTTTGTTTTATTGTATATTTAATATGATGCACAAACTATTTTTTCTGTTAGAAAATGTATATTTGCAATAACTTCCCCTTCCCTAATCTCTGTCTGCCCATCTAAAACCTGAAAAACATGTTGCCCTTGCATTGTTAACCCTCTTGTATGAACAAAATAATTATTTCCAATTAATAAAATGGAAATTATTAATAGAAGCTAGAGTGAATGTGATTATCTCCAGGAATTCAGCTTAAGAGACAAAAAGTACCGTTGTATTTTAAGCTATGTTCCACAGTAATCCTACTCTAAACAAAGTGGTGCTCTAAGCATTATTTATTCTCCTTTCAATGTTGCTGTGGTTTTGAATGTTTTCTAAAAAGGTCTACTGTTATAAAACAACTTACCTTCTACTAGAAACCAAGGCAACAGCCCACCTATTTATTCATTTGTAACTTGCTTTTCTGTCTCTGTACAGATAATAATTAGAGCAACTGATTCACGTTGTGCAATTTCCTTCTCCACCACATCTCTCTTGACACCCCTTTCACACTCTATTGCTATACAGATACATCCTGTCTCACTCAGCTGGCAAATTATAAGGGAGAATGAGTAGGTGGAGGATGTAATTAGTAAGGTAAGAGAGAACTCATTTTAGCAGAAACAAATCTCCATTCATTTTGTGGTTTTTAACCATCTACAAAAGTATAGGCCAAATAAAACTTTTCTGTTGACTTTGTTGCAACAGCAGTGTGTGCCTGCCTTCAAGTCACCTGTCAACATATAGTGGCCTCATGAATTTCATAGGACTTTGCCGCCTCTCCCTGAAATGTTGGCAACAGCACCTGGTACTAACCTGCAGTCTCACATCCAAGTACTAACCAGGGCTGACCCTGCTTAGCTTCCAAGATCAAATGGGATCTATTTGTATTTAGGGTGGTTAGACTGGTATGTCAATACGGGTTTTTCTTTTTACCTGTTTGAACCCATAAGGTAAAACCAGCAGATTCTGGAAAAAGCTTTCTTGAGGTCCTGACCAATTATCAAATACATCATGGGCTGCTGTCTGCAAAATAAATGGCTAAGCAAATAGGTTAACTATCTAACACTGGATATCTCTGGGGAAGCTTACTTCAGCCTGCCAGAGCCTGACTGGTGACAGTCATCCAGAAGACCATTTCATCAGCTGCTCCAAGACTGTGGAATGACCTGCTAGAAGATCTCCAACAGCTGAATGAACTACTGGAAATTAAAACACAACTTAAAATCCATCTCTTCCAACAGGTTTACCCAGTCAATTTTAAACCATGAATTTTAAATGTTGACTGCGTTGTGCTCCTGCCTTGAGCTGTGAGAGGTAAATAAAAAATAATTTTTATTATTAGTCTATCATCATTTTGGGAAGCCAGTGGAGATTATAAAACTTGCATGTGTCTTGTTTTGCTTGGCCTACAAAGATAGGACACCTTTTGGGGGTTTTGCTTTTTTTGGCAGTATGTAGAGAAGCCTGATGTAGTGGTTTCAAAACTGGGTCCACCCTCTTGTCAGAGGCAAAGTCTGAGAAACAGGTCAGCTTATAAAGATAAGACCATTTCACGGAAGCCCTTTAAAGTGTTGGTCTTGGCCTACAAAGCCTGTACTGGCTGCAGGTCCAACTTATCAGCCTGAACACATCTCCTCCTATGAGCCTACTACAGGGGTCCTCGAACTTTTTAAACAGAGGGCCAGGTCACAGTCCTACAAACTGTTGGAGGGCTGGGTTATAATTTGAAAAACAAAACAAAATATGAATGAATTCCTATGCACAATGCACATATCTTATTTGTAGTGCAAAGAACACTTAAAAACAATAAAATAATTAAAATGAAAAACAATTTTAACAAATATAAACTTAATAGTATTTCAATTTTTTTTCTCTTTTATTTGTACCCCGCGAGCATCTCCCGAAGGACTTACACAGGCCGAAGCCACAACACACAATACAATAGAAAACATAACAAGTAATAACAAAGCAAATCAACATCAAAAAGCGAAACAAATCAAAAATTAGCAAAACAGCAATAACAATACATCAAGACATATTAAAAACTGGTTCGGCCAGCGAGAGGGGTACAAGGTTAAAAGTGCTGAAATGGCAGGAGGGGCATAGGAATTAAAGTACGGTGTGCAGCAGTATTAATTGTGCTAAAGTGCTACTAGGACTTGGGATGGGGATTCCTAATCCGGGAAGGCACAACGGAACAGCCAGGTTTTCAGATTCCTTCTGAAAACTGCTAGTGTGGGGGCCTGTCGGAGATCTTTTGGAAGGGCGTTCCAGAGTCGGGGGGCCACCACGGAGAAGGCCCTGTCCCGTGTCCCCACCAAGCGCGCTTGCGACGTGGGTGGGATCACGAGCAGGGCCTCCCCAGATGATCGAAGCGAGCGCGTGGGTTTGTAGATGGAGATACGGTCACGCAGGTAGGGTGGTCCCAAACCGTTTAGGGCTTTGTAGGTGAGCACCTGCACCTTGAATTGGGCTCGGAAGATGAATGGCAGCCAGTGGAGCTCCTTAAACAGAGGGGTAGACCTCTCTTGATAATGAGCTCCGGTTAGCATCCTGGCTGCTGCACGCTGAACCAGTTGCAGTTTCCGAGCCGTCTTCAAAGGTAGCCCCACGTAGAGCGCATTGCAGTAATCCATTCTAGAGGTGACCAAGGCATGGACCACCCCGGCCAGATCAGCCTTCACGAGGTATGGTCGCAGTTGGCGCACGAGTCTCAGTTGCGCAAAGGCCCTCGCGGATACCGCCGACACCTGAGCCTCAAGTGTAAGCGAAGAATCCAAGAGGACACCCAAACTGCGGACCTGTGGCTTTAGGGGGAGTGTAACCCCGTCCAACACAGGTGACCACCCTATACCCCGATCCGGCTTGCGATCGACCAGGAGGACCTCTGTCTTATCGGGATTGATCTTCAGCTTGTTCTTCCTCATCCAGATCGACACAGCGGCCAGGCACTCGTCTAGCACCTGAGAAGCCTCCTTGGAATTAGGTGGAAAGGAGTAGTAGAGTTGTGTGTCATCTGCATAGAGATGGCACCCAACTCCAAAACTCCGGATGACCTCTCCCAGTGGTTTCATGTAAATGTTAAAGAGCATGGGAGACAAAATAGAGCCTTGCGGGACCCCACAGGACAAAGGCCAGGGGTCAGAGCAGGCGTCTCCCAGCTTCACCATCTGAGTTCGTCCCTCCAGGAAGGACTGGAGCCACGACAGAACCGTGCCCCCAAGGCCCATCCCGGAGAGACGACCCAGAAGGATACCATGGTCGATGGTATCGAAAGCCGCTGAGATGTCCAAGAGAACCAGCAGGGTCACACTCCCCCTGTCCAGCTCTCTGCGGAGGTCATCCACCAAGGCGACCAAGGCTGTCTCGGTGCCATGACCAGGCCTGAAACCAGACTGTGACTGATCTAGGTAATTGGTGTCGTCTAGGAAACCCTGGAGCTGGGAGGCGACCACCCTCTCCAGCACCTTACCCAAAAAGGGGAGATTGGAGACTGGCCTGTAGTTATTCAGCACCGTGGAGTCAAGGGAAGCTTTTTTGATGAGTGGACGAACCACAGCCTGCTTCAAATTAGATGGAAAAATTCCTTGCTCCAACGATGCATTGATAATCGGTACAAACCAGTCAAGCAACCCCCCTCTGGCTGATTTAATGAGCCAAGATGGGCATGGGTCCAGAGGTGAGGTGGTCGCTCTCACAGCCCCAAGAATCTCTTCTACAGTTTCAGGAAGAACAAGCTTAAAAGAATCCCACAAGATTGGACAAGCAGGTGCCTCCGTCACCTCTTCTGGCACTGCGATGAAATTGGAGTCGAGCTCAAGACGTATCTGGGCGACTTTACCTGCAAAATGGTGTGCGAAATCGCGACACCGAGCTGCAGGGTCGTCAGGGACCTCCCCCACCACAGGAGGGTGGAGGAGCTCTCCCACGACCCGAAACAGCTCCGATTATCTATTTGCTGCAGATGCAATACGGGCGGTCGTGAATGATTTCCTGGCCACCCGTATAGCCACGGAGTATGCCTTAAGAGAGGCTTTAGCCCATGCTCGATCAGATACATCTCGAGATTTCCTCCATTTGCGCTCTAGCCCCCTTCTCGTATGCTTCATCACAGCCAGCTCCTCGGTGAACCAAGGAGATGGCTTGTCACGACGCAACGAGATGGGGCGTTCAGGTGTGATCATATCTAACACCCTGGCCATCTCCCCATTATAGAGAGTTACCAAGGTGTCGACAGAATCGCCAGGCTCCAAGGCAGGAAGAACCCTAAGATTCCTCAGGAATCCATCCGGATCCATCAGTCTCCTAGGGCGGACCATCTTAATTTGTCCTCCACCCCTGCGGAGGTTTAGGGTCGCAGCAAGTCTAAAAGTGATCAGATGATGGTCAGACCATGACACTGGAAGGATGTTTTGATCTTCCACTCTGACCATTTCGTTGTCCGCCACAAAGACAAGGTCGAGAATATGTCCAGCTTGATGAGTGGGGCCAGATATTATCTGTGACAGTCCTATGGTCGTCATGGTGGCCATAAAGTCCTGAGCTGCGCCAGATAAGGTGGTCTCAGCGTGGATGTTAAAGTCTCCCAGCACCACCAGGCGCTGGGAGACCAAGGCCGAATTGGAGACCACCTCCGCTAGCTCAGACAGGGAAGCTGCTGGATCTCGGGGTGGGCGATACACCAGCAGGAACCCCACACTGTCACGGCTCCCCACCTTCAAGTGGACACATTCAAACCCAGAAGCCTGTGGGACGACGCATCTGGTCACGGCGATGGATTGCCGAAAGACTACTGCGACCCCTCCTCCTCGCCCCCCTTGTCTGGCCTGTTGATGCACTCCAAAACCTGGTGGACACAGTTGAGAAAGGTTTACACCCCCCACCTCGTCCAACCAGGTCTCGGTAATGCATGCCAGATCCGCCCTCTCATCCAGGATCAAGTCCTGGATGGCCGCGGTCTTGCCGTTAACGGATCTGGCATTGATCAAGAGGACCTTGAGACCAAGGGGGCTGCCAAGGAGCCTACCACTACCCACCTTTTCCAGGGTCGCAAGGACTCTGTTGCGCTTCTCCCTGGGATGTTTGTGGCCCGCAAATCTCCTTCCCCACACGACTCGGATAGCACCCCCTTTCTCTGGAACCCTCCCCCCCCCCCCCCCCCGCCTGGCCAGGAACTAGTCAGCTCTCAGAGGAGGAAGTCGGGCTGGGGAATAATCTCCCTTGGGCATTTGGTAGGGATGAGTCTGATGTTGAGGTGGATAAAGAGACATCAAGGGAGCTGAGTGGGCTGAATGTTGCTGTGGGAGGTGTGAGCCCACTTTTGGCTGAAGAGATAGGATTATTGTTGTTGCTGCTGTTGTTGTGTGCGTTGAAGTCGTTTAGACTTAGGTTGACCCTGAGTGGGGGTCAGGTACATGACTTTGGAGGGCCGTATCCAGCCCCCGGGCCTTAGTTTGAGGACCCCTGGCCTACTAGAACTTTAAGATCATCTGGAAAGGCCCTGCTCTCTGTCCCAACCTCTTTGCAAGCGCGATTGGTGGGGATGAGACAGGGCCTTCTCAGTGGTGGCTCCTTGGATGTGGAATTCCCTCTCTAGCAATATCAGGCAGGCTCCATCCCTTCTGGCTTTCAGAAAAAAGCTAAATACTTGACTTTGCACACAAGTGTTCGAAGAATAAGTTACTATGGGTTTTGACACGGTCTGAATTAAGGATTTGAACAAGGTTATTGGCTAAATGGAACTATGCACCTTATATGTTTTTAATGTGTATACTGTCCTATGTGTTTTATTGATTAACTGTAAATCATTTTAACTGTTGGCTATGTTTTATTGTTTATTGTTGGTGTTACCGGCATTGAATTCTTGCCGCACCTTGAGTCCCCTCAGGTGAGAAAGATAGGATAAAAATGAAGTAAATAAATAAATTTGTGCAACATCTATAATAGCCCTAACAGGTTATATAAAAGCTAATGTCTTGTCTCAATGGTCAGGTCGTATCCTCCATGCTGTTAGACTCAAGCGATGGACATCTGGATGGAGAACACAGTTTCCCTGAGATGCGAAGAGATCCGAGTGGCTCAGGAGGTGGACAATCTCCCTCTGAGACATCTCAAGAAGAGGGGGAGAAACATGATTGGTGTGGCCACCACAGGGCAACGAGGATGCAGTTCACATTGTCCAGTAATTTGGGCACCACTCGATTGAGAAAGGGGATTGGTGGAAACACATATCACAGTGCTTTTCAACCTGTAGGCCCCCAAATGTTTGGGCCTTCAACTCCCAGAAATCCTAACAGCTAGTAAACTGGCTGGGATTTCTGGGAGTTGTAGGCCAAAACACCCGGGGACCCAAAGGTGGAGAATTACTGTAATATGGGATTACTTTCTGGAATCCAATCAACCTTGAGCAAAAATGTAAGGCACATCCCGGTGAAAAGAGTGAGCCAATGTCTTTTGTTGCTGCAAAACAAAACTACCCATACGTACCTCTGCTTAATAATTGTGTCAATGAGTATATTTACGGCATTTATACGCTGCCCTTCTCACCCTGAAGGGCGGCTTACAAGATATATATACACACACACATATATACATATACACATACACTATATTATATTATTAGCATAGTACAATATCAGTATTATATATTACTAAATTTCAACAGGTTTATTTATATTTACTTTTATTGACTTTATTTTTATCCGGACTGACTCCCAATATAGGGATTGTGTGGCAAGAAACACCTGCTGAAATTTCTTCCTGAACACAACCTTCAAAGCTGGCATCCTCAAACTGCTTGGGCCTCCAACTCACAGCATTCCTGACCATTGGACAAGCTGGCTAGGGCTTCTGGGAGTTGGAGGCCCATCATTTGAGGATGCCTGCCTTAAAGGGACAGGGGCATTCTTTCTCTCTCGTTTTCTGCCGGCTTGGTCCTGCCTCCCTCTCAGCCCCCATTAAGGCTGAGCAAGAGGGTGGTCACGCTGAACGCCAGGAAGGTGCAACAAAAGAGCAGGTACTGGCGACAGGTCCCGCGCAGCGCCCCCGCCCCGCGCATGCGCCGGGGGAGCTTCGCGCCGGCCGCGCGCACCCAATTCATCCGGGGCCACAGCCCGGCGGTCGCCCCTTCCTCAGACCCTCCGCCAGGCGCCTTCGTCTTCCGGGTGTGCCTCACGTGACACTCCCAGCGCACGTGACCGCCCGGCCTCGCGCAGATGGGAGATTGCTTTTTGCAAGAGACACCCCAAAGCCTGTTCTGATGAATGAATGCAACCTTGACATGGCAATGTAACTGCCATGGCGTTGGAATGCTTGGAGTTGTAGTTTCATAAGGTATTTTGCCAAAGAGTGCGGCAGGTGCCCCATCAATGGACAACTTCCACGGTTCAACAGTATTGAGCCATAGCAGCTATAGTGGGGCCAAACTGCATTCATTCTGCAGTGCAGATGCATCCTTAGATTCCCCCCCCCCCCCCAATTTTTAAAATGTTTTTATTCTTATAAAACAATTATACATAACCATAATTACCATGCATTTTGTCCTTTTTCATCCCCTCCTCTCTCCCACCTCTCCCTCTTCCCTGTTGACAATGTAATCCTTTTTTCCCCCTTAGATTTAGATACATCCTTAGATTTAGGGTCTGGGTATATGCAACTCTGGATTAATGCAGCTTGACCCCAATTAAGCTGCCATGGGTCCACGCTTTGGAATGCTGGGATTTGCAGTTGTTTGTTTATTTATTTCGTATCAAAAGCATTGAATAAATTAGTATAAAACTGATAAAAAATAGGAGCGCAGGCAGCTAAATGTCCTTTGACCAAAAACGGGCAACAGCAACGGCACTGTCTGTAGCCTCCAACAACTCTTCCTCGTGTACATGAGGCAGGGCACAGTGGACAAGCATACAGATGCGGAATTGTCTGTTCTGCTCCACAGTCACACAAGATGTGGGATTCTTTTAAGTCGTGCCATTTTGCCAGGTTGTCTTTTGATCTGCCCACTCCACTTCTGAGTCTGCTCAGGGACTTCCAAGTTGCCCATTCTTGGTTTGCCCCTGGAGGAAGACTGTGAAATCTTGGCTCTGCCTTCTCTTCTCTTCTGCTTTAGTTTCCCCTGCTTCTCTATAGTGTAGTTACCTTGCTCTGTATTAGTTTGTGAGTGGAGTTTAAAACACCCCTCAGAGGCCTGCCTCAGTTGGTTTTTTTCCTTTTCCCCAGAGCTCTTGGCTGGCCTTCTCCTTCTTCATATAGTAGAGCAATAGAGGTCTGGATTCTCTCTGGAAGTCTTAGGCCTATCAATCCAACAGGCATTCCTTAGCAAGTACACCTTCTGCTAAAGTGCAGCTACTACTACAGTAATAATAATAATAATAATTATCATCATCATCATCAAACTTTATTTATACTCCGCCACCATCTCCCCAAGGGGACTCGGGGCGGCTTACATGAGGCCAAGCCCAACAACACATCAGTAAACAACAAAACAGAAAGCAAATAAAACAGTACAATTAATATAACTCACATAGAAGCAATAACGCACAAAAATTTAAAAACCTTATTTCCGGCCAAATGTAATAGATTAAAATTTTAAAATACATACTGGGCATGAACAGCGATAGGATGTATCTAAGCAAGAGAGGTTTAAAGGATAATGTAGGGCGACCAACCCAATGCGTAGTTAAAGTGCTTCTGATGACATTTTGCAGGGAATTGATCAGAGCAGGGCATTGTTTCCTTATTCAGAGAAGGCACAGTGGAACAGCCACGTTTTCAGGCTCCTCCTAAAGACTGACTGCTTGTTGGAGGGAAGGATATTAAGAGACAAAGTTGAAATACTTTGGCCACATCATGAGGAGACAGGAAAGCTTGGAGAAGACAATGATGCTGGGGAAAATGGAAGGAAAAAGGAAGAGGGGTCGACCAAGGGCAAGATGGATGGGTGGCATCCTTGAAGTGACTGGTTTGACTCTGAAGGAGCTGGGGTGCTGACAGCCAACAGGGAGCTCTGGCGTGGGCTGGTCCATGGGGTCATGAAGAGTTGGAAACGACTGAACGAATGAACAACAACCTAAAGACTGCCAATGTGGGGGCTTGTCTGATATCCTTGGGGAGTGAGTTCCAGAGTCAGGGGGCCACCACAGAGAAGGCCCTCTCTAGATGATCAAAGAGATCGCGTGGATTCGTAAACAGAAATGCGGTCACACAGGTACACCTACATTTACCATCAATCCAAAGGACAATTGAAGTTTGGTCAGCCCAAGCTTCTTAAAGAGAGAACATTAAGGAGCCAGAGGCAAAGAAACTTTCAACTTTCCCAGAGAGATGTCTTCATCCAGCAAGTGTTCCCTTTGTAAAGTATGGTTTTAAGTCATCTCAGGATAGTCCTGGGTAGTTAACCCTTCCTTTCCCTTGTTCCAGTAAATTTATTTTGTTATCTTTTTACCTCGTCTCAAAGTCTTAATCTTAGATGAAGGTAACAGACAGCCGCCTAGTAAAGCCAGAAAATATAGTTTCCCCATAGGTTTGGGAGTGCCAAAACAAAGACCCTCGTGCAGTTTGGTGAGGCACCTGTGCTCTTTGGCACCTTGTGAAACTACAACTTGAAGGCACATGATACCCAGTAGAACAGGCCTGGGGAAATTTTGGCCCTCGAGGCGTTTTGGACTTCAACTCCCAGCATTCCTAACAGCCTCAGGCCCCTTCCTTTTCCCCCTCAGCCGCTTAAACGGCTGAGGGGAAAAAGGAAAGGGCCTGAGGCTGTTAGGAATGCTGGGAGTTGAAGTCCAAAACGCCTCGAGGGCCAAAATTTCCCCAGGCCTGATCTAGACAGTAGAATGAATGCAGTTGGCAGCTGGCTCCCCTTCCTTCTTTCTTCCCTCGCTTACCTGCTGAGCAGGATGGTGGCCACACCGAGCCCCAGGAGGAGGCAGCAAAAGAGCGGGTACTGGCGGCAGGTCTCGCGCAGGGCCTCCGCCCCGCGCACGCGCCTCAAGAGACGCTCTCCCGCCGCGCGCGCCCGCTCCATCCCGGCGGCAGACCTGAGGAGCCCCTCTCCGGACACTGGGGAAAGAACCCCGGACCGCCTCCTCCGGCTTCCGGTTTGTCTCACGTGACCGCTTCCGGCACCACGTGACCGGCCGCTCGCGTCACATGGGCTCAGAGAGGCTCTCCCTTTAAAGGGACAGAACTAGCACACGCTGCAAAGGCGAGCTTTCTGCGATTCTGACGGCTGCCCGGTTAGCTTGTTCAGCTCTGTATCCACCTACCCCTCACTCCCGGCTGTTAAGGATAGAGATGAAGAAAGAGTGCTGCTGCCGCCGCCCGCCCAGATGAAAATGGCGGCCGCCTTTTGGAGGAGGCGGCGGCTGCCATTGTCTTCTTGGAAATGGGTTTGGGCTGCAGTGGGATTTCTATGGGCACCGGTTTCTGAGGCTTCATATTATAAACAGCTTTTGTGTAGTTGCAAATTATAATAGCGTGATTGGTCCACGATGGAAACGTGACACAGCCAAGCTTTCAAGGGGACGAGGCTGTTTTTGAGGTCCCCTTCGTCCCGCCAGAGTTTACTTTCTCTTTCTGGACAAGGCTCTTATTAAGTTCATCTTTTAATAAAATAGGCGGCACCCACCCCCAAATGATGCAATCTTTGGGTTGCTGTGAGTTTTCCAGGCTGTATGGCCACGTTCTCCTGACGTTTCGCCCACATCTATGGCAGGCATTCTCAGAGGTTGTTAGGTCTCTTGGAAGCTAGGCAAGTGGAGTTTATATATCTGTGGAATGTCCAGGGTGGAAGAACTCTTGTCTGCTTGAGGCAAGTGTGAATGTTGCAATTGGCCACCTTGACTTGCAGTTAATGGCCTTGCAGCTTAAAAACCTAACTGGTTTTTACCTGCAGAAATCCTTTATTGGGAGGTGTTAGCAGGCCCTGATTGATTCGTTTGGAATTCCCCTGCTTTTTGAGGGTTGCTCTTTATTTACTATCCTGATTTTAGAGTTTTTAGAGGCTTTGAAGCCGCAAGGCTATTAAATACTAATCAAGGTAGCAGTAATGTAGTATGCTGTATGTACATATGACTTGTAAGCCCCTCTGAATTCACTTCGGAGTGAGAAGGGTGGCATATAAATGGCATAAATAAATAAACTGCAACATTCATACTTGCCTCAAGAGGACAAGAGTTCTTTCTCCCACCCTGGACATTCCAGATACATAAACCTCACTTGCCTAGATTCCAACAGATCTCACAACCTTTGAGGTTGCCTGCCACAGATGTGGATGAAATGTCAGGAGAGAATGCTTCTAGAACACAGCCATACAGCTCAGAAAACTCAGTGATTCTGGCCATGAAAGCCTTTGACAACACATATGAGGTTGGCGGCTTTAAAAACTGTTAAGTTATACATGTACAAAATTAAGTGTACATGTACACTTAATTTTATTTGTCTTTACTGTAAACTTGCCAGACTGCTGATCAATAACTTAGGAAGTGGAAGAGGTCCAGGAAACTCCATTGGGCCATAGCAAGCCTGTGTAAGTTAACTTCTTAAACTACATTATTATGGTCCACAAAGAGCCAGCATGGTGTAGTGGTTTGAAGATTGGAGACTGAGAACTGGGGGTTGAATCTCCCTTTATCCATGGAAGCTCATTGGAAGTAACACAGACTCTGACTGAAGATGGCCATAACAAATCTCCGAATGAATCACAGGTTTGCCTCAAGGTGGCCTTAAGTCAGAAACAACATGCAGGCAAACAGGAACAAAGAATAAAACAATCAATAGGACCAGGCTACCCTAAATTGCCCTAACTAGCATCAGGGAGCTAAGAGATCCAACTGTAACAGATCTAGTAGACAGGCTGTACAAGTTAACTTCCAAGTCAAATGTCACTGCTGTAGAACAGGCCAGCATAAGAGAACTGATTTTTAGTACAGCTTCACCTGTTATTGGAAACCTAGTATCGCATAATTTTTAACAGAAGGCAGTAGCAACACTAAAGAAATGTATCTACCCATGTAAGCAAAAAAAAAAAAAGCAAAAAAAAAAAGCTTAAACAGCTTTATATGTAGGGAGGGGTCTTCTGGGGCTGTCTTTGCATTCCCCCTCAATTCAAGGGTGAAAATCAATTACTCAAACTGATAGTGTCTGACAAATCATTTCGGACGTTAATAGCCTTTTTAAAAAAAAAGGTACTGTTCCATTATACAGGCGGAGGCCACAGGGGGTGGAGGGTGGGTTGAAGGTAAAAAATAATTTCCCCTTGTTTTCCTGTTATTCCCCCCACCCATGCCCCCATTGTGGAAAGAGCCCTTGTTTATGATATGGGGGAGGGGAGCATAACCAGCAAAAATGGGGGAAATTGTTTTCCTCCTTCAACCTCCTCCCAATAAAATGTAATCGCCTCTCTCTAGCGCCCCCTAGAGGCCTCCATCCATATAACAGAACAGTATCAAAAAAACTTATTCATTAAAATTTAACTTTTAGAGTTCTTTGTTTTCGTGAAAAATAGCTGAAATACAAATGACAATAGCAACCAGAAGAGGCCCCGAAGGATATGACTAAAGATTACAAGTGGCTGGGTTTGGGCTGTTAAGATACCCTAAGTCAGCATTGGCAGAGTGGAATTGCAACATGAA
Organism: Anolis sagrei; assembly: GCF_037176765.1. NCBI lineage: Eukaryota > Metazoa > Chordata > Lepidosauria > Squamata > Anolidae > Anolis > Anolis sagrei. The sequence continues at coordinate 106,569,458 of NC_090021.1, read as the reverse complement.
TATTTAGCTGACAATCTCTGCTTCTCTGTCATTCACTTATATAGTTCACTATATTGCACATAATGCGTTTTAGTAATACTCGTTTCTTGTGTCGGTAACACCAACCCATTCAAACTTGACAAATGTGTTTCCTAATATTATGCTGATAGAAGTCCTTATCACTTGTGACACTGTACTACTGTAACTATATATTTTTTAATCAAATAATTATATTGCTCAAAATTGTATAGGCTGTAAAAAGTGAAATTCCAATGTTGAGTTCTGTGAATGACTTTTTATTCAGTGGTTTCAGCACCTCATTTCCAGTATCTGACCCCTTTAGAAATATTCAGGAGGTGGTGTAGAGCAGCCAGGACAAACAATACAAATGTGGGCTGTTTCCAAAAGGTACCAAATCCAATATATGTGTGTGTGTGTGGCAGCACATTGATGGTTAGCAGTAGAAAATTATGTAAAGATAAACACTATCAAAATGTATCAAATAATCTTGGTACAAGGCTTGGAAAATCACATTTTATAGAAAAAAATGCATATCCTCAGCACCTCTTTTATGTTCCTGCAAAATTTGTTCAAGTGGATGTGGTACACCTTTTGGAAACAAGCGCCAAAAATGGCCACCTATCCTTTTTCCCCATTTTCCCAATGATTATGAAGCATTGGGACCCCTTCCACTCACATACTGTTATTTTGGATCCAACCCCATCTTTCTGAAATTTTATATCAGCTTTTAAAACCTTTGTGCACAACTATATAATCTACATTGCTTACTTACCTGCAAATTCATTGACTGCATGCCACTCATTCAGAACAGAACAATTATGTCAACATTTCCAGCATACTCGTGTCTTACTTATTTTTGTAAAATGTCTTTATATATAAATAAAACAGTTCATTTACTATTAAGTTAAAATCCAAAGGACACATCAGAGAATTCTGAATTTCCTTGTGATACAGCTCTTGCCTTGATTTTTCATCCCAACTGCTGAATACCTACAGAAATACAATTGCACTGAAGAAATGGTCAGATTTCTTTCCCACCTACAGCATTCAACAAGTCATGATCTAGCTATTCATGTTGGTGTACCTTCAAGCAAATATTTTACTCTCCAAATAAGTTAATGTAGAAGATCTCTATTGGGTGAACTCCATAACTGCAAGTTAACCATTCTTCATGCAACTGCAAAAGAGGCTATATAGTCAAGGTACTATGAACTCACTATTACCTTATTTTAAGGGGCTCATTTCTGGTATGGTAAATTCTCATGTCAGTTTGTCTGAAGTATCCCTCCAATCTATTTCACACAATGTAATGGAAGAAAAAACAAAACCAGCAACTTTCAAAATATTCAGGTAGATTTTACAAAAAGCCCAGTATACGGAATTTTGAAATCTCTTATTGTAGTTGATCCATTTCACTAACATGCTGTAGAAACTGTAAAGTCAGAAAAACAGTTTCAACTCTTGGCTCTCAAAAAGCTACCTGGAATAAACTTATCACTTCCCTTCAATTCCGAAATGGATAAAGCCAACACATACCTGTGTGCCACCAGAAATTATTTTGCAATACAATACTAAAATTCTGTCTTGCACTTGCAATAAATGTATAATATTCACTATACATCTGTTCCAATTAATGTCATTCACATTAGATGGTATGTATAACACTTGACACTCAACATGACCAACCCAACCATGCTGTGTGACTTTCACTATCTAACAAATAAAATCTCATTTCATTTACAGATCCAAATTTTAAAACGTTCGGTTAGCATTATCTCATAAAAGATCAATTTTTCACAAGACAAATTTCCACATGCATTTTACTGTAGATTTAACTTTATAATGCTAAAAAACTGCACCAATGTCAGAACAGTGCAAATAATGTTTAATTGTAAAAGTCATAATGGCTTGAATTCATAATTATTTAAGAACACTGTCAAGATTCAGGTATTTATTACTCGCCATTGCTTATAAACTATATAGCTCACTCCCAGTACATTTCTGACATGCATCCTCCCACCCCACCTATTTTCATAGCTGAAGTTGATGGATCTTTTACCTCAATTCCAGCTTGTGTCATCGGATTTTTATTTTGCATTACATCAACAGAATGCAGTTCCAAAAAAGACTCATATATCATTTTATCTCCTTCCCAAATCTCAAATTAGTGATGCTTGAAAGCATACAAGTTTATTTGTCCAGCAATGGGCGAGATTTGGAAGATTTAAGTCAGAAAGCTTCTTCTTCCTAGGCCTCCATGAGTTGTCAGGTCAAATTTGGCATGAACATCTTGACAATGTTCTTCATAAGACTATGACAGTAAAGATGCCAGTTGGCACAACAGCCTTATTGAAGGGAGCATTCAACCCTCCCTGGTACTGGCGTCTACCAGCACCAAGGATTACAATGAAATCATAGTAGTATTTAAGGCTACATTTAGCAAACCTTCGTTCCATAAGCCTCATCCTATCAAGTTTAAGATTTCAGAAGCTGATGCAACACTCACGTTTCTTATTCAAATATGGAAAGAAGAACTTTACCATGGGCAGTATATGAGACTGTGGCAACAGGCGTCTCATCAAACGATAACATTTTAACCATCCCACCACTTAGTTTCTCTCTTAACTAGCAAGGCACATTTACATATTCCCATGAATATTTGACAAATTTTAAATTACACTTTATGTCCCAGCTATCCCAGTAATTGACATACAATATACTAAAATGGTTTGTTAGGATAACAAAAATTCAATTAATGTGAGAGATAGACTACTGGAAACCGCTATTCTAAAAATGTAAATACAAGTAAACAAACGGAAATGTGTGCGCACAAGTTTTTAAACCAGAAGATTTCTGCACTAACACACATTTATATTAATGACACATAAAAAAAATAAAAACTTTATTACAAAAATAAGTTACACTTGCCTCCAGCTTACAGTATAAAACAATTTTATTTGCATGAATGCAAAATGATTGTTTGCAATGAGCATTTAACATATGACATTTATTTTTTGTTAATTTTTTCATTTACTGGGGAACTGGTGTGTATAAAATCTTAATTCGGTGTTTCAGATCTTACTGTGGTGCCTATGGGTATGTAACAACTGCAGTATCCCTTTGGGGAAGGGCATAAGGGAAGCTCTTTCTGCCAAGTCTATATTAAATCATAGTTTTATGTTATCTATGCATATCTGGACTTGACAAAACTTTTTGGAAGGGTGATTCAATAGAGGATGCTTCACCACTTAACACTCACTGTCATCAAGGTGCTTCATAAAATTAAAACATAGCACAAATGATTGTATTCTACTCTACAGGTTATCATGATCTGCATAAAGAGAAAATGGAAAGCTGATCTGTTTCTTTTTACAGCAATCAGCGATAAGAAATGCACTAATGAGAAAACATACCTTTACCTAAAAAGCTAAACTACAGCCATATACTATTTTCTATGATTTATGAAAAACTTCAAAATATCCAAATGTCAGGCTTCACTGTACAGTTGTCAGTTTTAGTCTGACCTTTTATAAAGGGACACTGCAGTATTTAGTACAAGTTGCTGATGCACTTTTTTAAACATTTGATGTCTTACAAAAAGTAACATCTTGCTAAACTATTATACATCCAAATAACTACAATATCTGAAGAAGCAAGGCTGCTTTTTCAGCCACAAAATACGACAAAAACAAGGCCTGTTATGACAGACAAGAGGGACTCTTTTACAAAGCCTCTGAAATTAAAGGCAACTAAGAATGTTACATTTGGTATATATTCTGCCCTCATGTCGTAATTAAACAAGCCTTGATTTTATCTACAAAGATTTTCTATGTACAGTACAGATAGGGTATAGTTCAATCCTCTGCTACTGAGGTAGTTAACCAACCCTTTAAAAAGGTTCTGAAAAGAACCACTATCTGGAATGCCTGACTAACCAGCTCTGATGATTACACCTGAAACTGCTGTATCTGAACACATTTCAAAGTGATTACTATATAGACAACCATGATTAACCTTCATGAGCAGAAATAAAAGTTTAGGAAACCAATGATGGTATTCACCTAATATAACTGCAATAAAATGTCAGAGCAATAAGAGAATACCAGTTTTGGAATCCGTTTTAAAAACTATAGGGAAGTGTCTACTTTAAGTAGATGTTTCTTCTTTTCTTTTTTTTAAAGAACAAAACATTTAAGAGGCCATGCTAGAGATAATTTTGTTAAACACATTGGGAAAAATATTAACTTTAGATTTATAATTTGCACTGCAGCGAAAACTTAATAGAAATTCATATCAAAGTCCAAGTGTCCCATATTTGATTCCATGATCTTCGCGTGAAGTATCTTCTACAAAATAGTTTGCTCCTATGCAGTCGAGATACTTAAGGTTGCTTGATTTCCTTACCATTACTCCACTGCAAGCTTCTGGTGTAATCCCACTTAGCAAGTCAGTCTTCATTGTAACAGGTCAGGACCGGCCTCGACCCCTTTTCCCTGCTAGCCAGGTAACAAAAGGAAGTAGTTAGAGAAATCTTAAAATCAATTCAGTAAATCTGTCTATAAACATGAGCAAGACAATTTGTAATAAATTAAACCAAGAAAAATCTATCATTTGATTTCTGCTTATTTTAAACCCCCTTCCCGTCTTTTTGGGCTTATTGTTTTGTTC